>NC_086453.1:210668076-210968076 GCF_028390025.1 Pseudophryne corroboree | reverse complement strand
CAGAATACTTATACCTGCAGCAAGGAAGGGATTGGCTAGGCAATTATGCAGATTAACATTGCAAACAGTAGATTGGTGGAAATGAACAGATGACAGAATCCAAGATGGCTGCGCCCATGCAGACACTTGGAGGGAAGTTTGGTTTGTAATCCATGTGGGAATTAAAACAGTAATGGCGGCGCCGGCCACAGGAGACAGGAGACGCCAGACTGATAAGTGCACATTTAACCACGCGGGCACAGCGGAGGCCGCGGCTGACGTAATCACCACTCTGACACTCTGCATGCAGAAACTCAGGAACAGCGGCGGAGGCCGCGGGAGACGCCATTCCGGATGTTACAGGCGTTGCGGTGACCGCGTCTCAGAGTGACAGGAGAGGAGGCAGGAATGTGGACATCAGTATGACAGATGGGATCTGGTCCTGGAACGCTGAGCCAGCCTTAGAAGGCATCTGAAGGGTAAGTAATGGCGTTCAGATACCCGGATCGTGACAGCACCCCCCCCTTTAGGAGTGGCCCCAGGACACTTCTTTGGCTTTTGAGGAAACTTGGAATGGAATCTCCGGACCAAGGCAGGAGCATGGACATCAGAAGCATTGGTCCATGAGCGTTCCTCAGGGCCGTAACCCTTCCAGTCAATAAGATACTGTAGTTGACCGTAACGGTGACGTGAGTCCAGGATCTTGGCCACTTCATACTCAACGCCTCGTTGAGTTTGGACTTTCGGAGTTGGAGGAAGTGAGGAATGAAACCGATTCAGGATCAGCGGTTTCAACAGGGAAACATGGAATGTCCTGGGTATTTTTAAGAAGGGAGGTAACTGAAGTCTGTAAGCAACAGGATTGATGACTTGCTCAATTTTGAAAGGACCAATGTAGCGAGGTGCAAACTTCATACTGGGAACTCTTGACCTCAAATTCTTCGTGGATAACCATACCGATCACCCACCTTGAGAGCAGGAACCGCTCTACGCTTCTTGTCCGCAAACTTCTTATACCTGAACGATGCCTTGAGCAGAGCTGCTCGTACACTCTTCCAGTTGTTTGCAAACTGATGCAAGGTGATATCCACTGCTGGAACAGAAGTTGCTGGGAGCGGTTGGAATTCAGGGACTTTAGGGTGGAATCCAAAGTTGGTGAAGAATGGTGTTGAAGAAGATGAGGAATGATACTGATTTGTTATGACAGAACTCGGCCCAGGGAAGTAATTGAACCCAGTCATCTTGAGAGGAAGACACATAGATGCGGAGGAAGGCCTCCAAGTCCTGATTCACCCTCTCAGTTTGACCATTGGTCTGAGGATGGTAAGCCGTGGAAAACTTTAGTTTGACTTGGAGGACTTGACATAAACTTCGCCAGAATTTGGCAGTGAATTGAACTCCTCGCTCTGAGATAATTTCTTCAGGCAGACCGTGGAGTCGGAAGATCTCTTGTATGAACACTTGAGCCAACTTGGAAGCTGACGGAAGACCGGTGAGAGGAATGAAGTGTGCCATCTTGGTGAACCGGTCAACTACCACCCAGATGGTATTGAACTTGTTGCACATGGGTAAGTCTGTAATGAAATCCATCGACAAATGGGTCCATGGTCGACGGGGAACGGATAGTGGAACCAGTTGCCCCGCAGGCGACTGGCGGGATACTTTATGTTGGGCACACTTTGGGCAAGATGCAATAATCTCCATGACGTCCTTTCTCAGAGTTGGCCACCAATAGGACCTAGAGATAAACTCCAGGGTTTTTTGGATACCTGTATGTCCGGCAAAACGGGAAGCATGGGCCCAATGCATGAGCTTCTTCCTCAGTACCGGCTTCACAAAACTTTTCCCTAGTGGGGGCGTAGAGTCCATCCCTACCGTGGAGAATGCCAACGGATTGATAATAGGATGCTTGTCTGAAGACTCTGACTCATTTTCTTGCTCCCATGAGCGGGAAAGGGCATCGGCCTTGCGATTCTGAGATCCCGGACAGAACTGGAGTTTAAAGTCGAACCTGGAAAAGAAAAGTGCCCATCTGGCCTGACGAGGGTTGAGACATTGTGCGCCTTTCAGATATAAAAGGTTCTTGTGGTCTGTAAGTATGGTGATTGAATGAGAAGCTCCCTCCAACAGATATCTCCACTCCTCTAGAGCGAGCTTGATGGCTAGCAACTCCTGGTCGCCAATGGCATAGTTGCGCTCCGCTGGGGAGAACTTCCGGGAGAAGAAACTGCAAGGATGTAAATGGCCATCTTTAGCCCTCTGAGATAACACCGCTCCTACTCCAACGGATGAGGCATCCACCTCTAAGATGAAAGGAGAGTCGATGTCGGGCTGTTTCAGAACTGGTGCAGAGATGAACCGTTGTTTTAAGAGATGAAAAGCTTGCGTAGCTTCTTCAGACCACTTGGACGGGTTAGCACCCTTCTTAGTTAAAGCAGTAATAGGCGCCACAATGGTGGAAAAGTCTCGTATAAACTTTCTGTAATAATTGGCGAACCCTAAGAACCTCTGGACCCCTTTGAGGGTTAAGGGTATCGGCCAATTCTGGATTGCTTGTAGTTTCTCAGGATCCATCTCTAGTCCGGAACCGGACACAATGTAACCTAGAAACGGAATGGACTTGATTTCAAAGACGCATTTCTCTAATTTGCAATAGAGATGATTGACACGGAGACGGGACAGAACCTCTTTTACCCAAAAACGATGTTCCTCTAAATTGTTGGCAAAAATGAGTATATCATCTAGATAGACCACGACATGACGGTATAAAATGTCTCTGAAGATCTCATTGACAAAATGCTGGAAGACAGCTGGAGCATTGCTCAATCCGAAGTGCATGACGAGGTACTCATAATGTCCGTCACGGGTGTTAAAGGCGGTCTTCCACTCGTCACCCTCACGGATCCGGATGAGATTGTATGCACCTCTCAAGTCCAGCTTTGTGAAGATGGTAGCTCCGCTAACTCTATCAAAGAGCTCAGTAATCAGGGGTAGTGGATAGCGGTTCTTGATGGTAATGTCGTTCAGACCTCTGTAGTCAATGCACGGCCGCAGACCACCATCTTTTTTCTTTACGAAAAAGAAGCCTGCGCCGGCTGGAGAAGAGGAAGGTCGAATGAACCCTTTTGCTAGGTTCTCTTTAATGTATTCCTCCATAGAATGCGTCTCAGGCAGAGACAACGGGTAAGTTCGGCCTCGAGGTGGAACCTTCCCTGGAACGAGATCAATCGGGCAGTCCCATTCTCTATGAGGAGGAAGGATATCAGCAGAAGCCTTACTGAACACATCCGTGAAATCTTGATATGGAGGAGGTGGAACATCAGACGACCTGGGGGAGGAAGAACAGACAGGCAATACTTTAAACAAACATGTCTCAGCACAGGAGGGACCCCATGCCAGAATCTGCGTAGTCGTCCAATCAATAGATGGATTGTGAAGACGGAGCCATGGAAGGCCCAGGACCACAGGATGTGTGGCCCTTGGAATCACTAAAAAAGAAATAAATTCGGAATGAAGAACTCCCACTCTCAGACGAACTGGTAGAGTCCTTAGGGAAATAACTGCATCAAAAATCTTGCTGCCATCCACGGCAGTTAAGGAGATGGACGAAGGAAGTCTCTCGGTGGGTAGGGACCACCGTTTAACATAGGCTTCGGTAATAAAGTTCCCAGCTGCTCCGGAATCAAGGAGGGCAATGACGTTCCGATAACGTTGAGCAATTTGGAGCGACACTGGGAGATTACAATCATGAGGAGATCATTACTCCTAGCCGGCCCTCTCCTGGGCGAGCTAGGGTTTGGAGTTTTCCCGGACGTTCGGGACAGGCATTGATGGTGTGAGACGGAGCTGCACAATAAAGACAAAGAGACTCAGAGAGACGTCTTCGGCGCTCAGCAGGAGTTAAACGGGAACGGCCAATTTGCATGGGCTCGTCTTTAGATGGTGACAGTTGGCGAGGAGGAGGAGCAGAAGATTTTGGAGCAGATGATCTTCCACGCTCAGTTGCTCTCTCTCTCTGAAACGTAAATCAACTTTCGTGCAGAGTGAGATTAGCTCATCTAACTTGGAAGGTAAGTCTCTGGTAGCTAACTCATCTTTAATACGTTCAGATAAGCCATGCCAGAATGCAGCATACAGGGCCTCGTCGTTCCATGCCAGTTCGGATGCCAGGATCTGGAACTGTATAAGATATTGTCCTACAGTACGTGATCCCTGGCGTAAACGGAGAATCTCAGATGAAGCTGAAGTTACCCGGCCTGGCTCGTCGAAGATACACCTGAATGTTGACACGAATGCAGTGTAGGAGGATAGCAGGGTGTCGGACCTCTCCCATAACGGTGATGCCCAATCAAGGGCTGAGCCACTGAGAAGAGAGATAATGTAGGCAATTTTTGTACGGTCACTGGGAAAATTGCCAGGTTGTAGCTCAAACTGAATCTCACACTGGTTGAGAAATCCCCTGCAGAATCTTGGAGATCCGTCAAATTTTGCTGGCGTTGGAAGATGAAGACGTGGAGCAGAAATGGGTAAGGTGGGTGGGGTCATAGCTGGAGTCACTGTGGTTGACGCACCGGACGCGTCTGATCCACGGAGGGTTGTCTGAATCCCATCCAGCCGAGTAGAGAGATCCTGGAGACAGCGGATGATGTGGCCCTGTGCAGCCTCCTGATGTTCAAGTCGGGCTGCCAGTTCTTGCATCGGCCTGGCCGCTTGATCCTGGTCTCCGGCTGGATTCATATGGTCAGTGCTTACTGTCACAACTGAGGGCCTGAGCTGACGGGAGGCAGCCTCAGTTGTAGGGGCTGAGATAACACAGCAGCAGTAAAAGAAAACATAAAAATCAGCAGAGGATAAATACAGTTCCTGGGTTCTACAGGGTGGCAAGTGCCACAGGGCTCTGGTAGTGTGAGATAGTTCTTATAATCTTCTAGTTGGAAAGTCCTTACCAGGCCCGACTGTAGCAATGGAGATAGCCCAGGATCGTACCAGCTGGTGTTCCAGGAAAAGCTGGGCTGCTGTGGATAAAACGGCTGCTGTGGGTACTGGCTGGAACCAGACTGATGTTGGCACGGAGTGGATACTGGCTGGAACCAGTTAAATGATAAATGTAGCTTGAGAGCGATGAAATATGAAGTGATGTTTGGAGCTTGAGAGCGGTGAAATAATAATGCCGGTGATAAATGATAATCTGTAGAAAAGGGTACCGGCACTTTAAGAAGAGCTGATCTCTGCTGGAAGCTGATTGCTGTAAGCAGGTGGATCCGTAGCTGGAAGCAGATGAATCCAAATGGATAGGAGAGTCAGGCTACACCGCAGGTGGAATGCTGGTGCGGGTCTCTTTAGTGGAGGTTTGGAGATAGGAACTGGAACCTGGAAAACAACCACAGGAGAGAGACAAACTGGAACAAGGTTTGACAACCAAAGCACTGACGCCTTCCTTGCTCAGGCACAGAATACTTATACCTGCAGCAAGGAAGGGATTGGCTAGGCAATTATGCAGATTAACATTGCAAACAGTAGATTGGTGGAAATGAACAGATGACAGAATCCAAGATGGCTGCGCCCATGCAGACACTTGGAGGGAAGTTTGGTTTGTAATCCATGTGGGAATTAAAACAGTAATGGCGGCGCCGGCCACAGGAGACAGGAGACGCCAGACTGATAAGTGCACATTTAACCACGCGGGCACAGCGGAGGCCGCGGCTGACGTAATCACCACTCTGACACTCTGCATGCAGAAACTCAGGAACAGCGGCGGAGGCCGCGGGAGACGCCATTCCGGATGTTACAGGCGTTGCGGTGACCGCGTCTCAGAGTGACAGGAGAGGAGGCAGGAATGTGGACATCAGTATGACAGATGGGATCTGGTCCTGGAACGCTGAGCCAGCCTTAGAAGGCATCTGAAGGGTAAGTAATGGCGTTCAGATACCCGGATCGTGACAGCACCCCCCCCTTTAGGAGTGGCCCCAGGACACTTCTTTGGCTTTTGAGGAAACTTGGAATGGAATCTCCGGACCAAGGCAGGAGCATGGACATCAGAAGCATTGGTCCATGAGCGTTCCTCAGGGCCGTAACCCTTCCAGTCAATAAGATACTGTAGTTGACCGTAACGGTGACGTGAGTCCAGGATCTTGGCCACTTCATACTCAACGCCTCGTTGAGTTTGGACTTTCGGAGTTGGAGGAAGTGAGGAATGAAACCGATTCAGGATCAGCGGTTTCAACAGGGAAACATGGAATGTCCTGGGTATTTTTAAGAAGGGAGGTAACTGAAGTCTGTAAGCAACAGGATTGATGACTTGCTCAATTTTGAAAGGACCAATGTAGCGAGGTGCAAACTTCATACTGGGAACTCTTGACCTCAAATTCTTCGTGGATAACCATACCGATCACCCACCTTGAGAGCAGGAACCGCTCTACGCTTCTTGTCCGCAAACTTCTTATACCTGAACGATGCCTTGAGCAGAGCTGCTCGTACACTCTTCCAGTTGTTTGCAAACTGATGCAAGGTGATATCCACTGCTGGAACAGAAGTTGCTGGGAGCGGTTGGAATTCAGGGACTTTAGGGTGGAATCCAAAGTTGGTGAAGAATGGTGTTGAAGAAGATGAGGAATGATACTGATTTGTTATGACAGAACTCGGCCCAGGGAAGTAATTGAACCCAGTCATCTTGAGAGGAAGACACATAGATGCGGAGGAAGGCCTCCAAGTCCTGATTCACCCTCTCAGTTTGACCATTGGTCTGAGGATGGTAAGCCGTGGAAAACTTTAGTTTGACTTGGAGGACTTGACATAAACTTCGCCAGAATTTGGCAGTGAATTGAACTCCTCGCTCTGAGATAATTTCTTCAGGCAGACCGTGGAGTCGGAAGATCTCTTGTATGAACACTTGAGCCAACTTGGAAGCTGACGGAAGACCGGTGAGAGGAATGAAGTGTGCCATCTTGGTGAACCGGTCAACTACCACCCAGATGGTATTGAACTTGTTGCACATGGGTAAGTCTGTAATGAAATCCATCGACAAATGGGTCCATGGTCGACGGGGAACGGATAGTGGAACCAGTTGCCCCGCAGGCGACTGGCGGGATACTTTATGTTGGGCACACTTTGGGCAAGATGCAATAATCTCCATGACGTCCTTTCTCAGAGTTGGCCACCAATAGGACCTAGAGATAAACTCCAGGGTTTTTTGGATACCTGTATGTCCGGCAAAACGGGAAGCATGGGCCCAATGCATGAGCTTCTTCCTCAGTACCGGCTTCACAAAACTTTTCCCTAGTGGGGGCGTAGAGTCCATCCCTACCGTGGAGAATGCCAACGGATTGATAATAGGATGCTTGTCTGAAGACTCTGACTCATTTTCTTGCTCCCATGAGCGGGAAAGGGCATCGGCCTTGCGATTCTGAGATCCCGGACAGAACTGGAGTTTAAAGTCGAACCTGGAAAAGAAAAGTGCCCATCTGGCCTGACGAGGGTTGAGACATTGTGCGCCTTTCAGATATAAAAGGTTCTTGTGGTCTGTAAGTATGGTGATTGAATGAGAAGCTCCCTCCAACAGATATCTCCACTCCTCTAGAGCGAGCTTGATGGCTAGCAACTCCTGGTCGCCAATGGCATAGTTGCGCTCCGCTGGGGAGAACTTCCGGGAGAAGAAACTGCAAGGATGTAAATGGCCATCTTTAGCCCTCTGAGATAACACCGCTCCTACTCCAACGGATGAGGCATCCACCTCTAAGATGAAAGGAGAGTCGATGTCGGGCTGTTTCAGAACTGGTGCAGAGATGAACCGTTGTTTTAAGAGATGAAAAGCTTGCGTAGCTTCTTCAGACCACTTGGACGGGTTAGCACCCTTCTTAGTTAAAGCAGTAATAGGCGCCACAATGGTGGAAAAGTCTCGTATAAACTTTCTGTAATAATTGGCGAACCCTAAGAACCTCTGGACCCCTTTGAGGGTTAAGGGTATCGGCCAATTCTGGATTGCTTGTAGTTTCTCAGGATCCATCTCTAGTCCGGAACCGGACACAATGTAACCTAGAAACGGAATGGACTTGATTTCAAAGACGCATTTCTCTAATTTGCAATAGAGATGATTGACACGGAGACGGGACAGAACCTCTTTTACCCAAAAACGATGTTCCTCTAAATTGTTGGCAAAAATGAGTATATCATCTAGATAGACCACGACATGACGGTATAAAATGTCTCTGAAGATCTCATTGACAAAATGCTGGAAGACAGCTGGAGCATTGCTCAATCCGAAGTGCATGACGAGGTACTCATAATGTCCGTCACGGGTGTTAAAGGCGGTCTTCCACTCGTCACCCTCACGGATCCGGATGAGATTGTATGCACCTCTCAAGTCCAGCTTTGTGAAGATGGTAGCTCCGCTAACTCTATCAAAGAGCTCAGTAATCAGGGGTAGTGGATAGCGGTTCTTGATGGTAATGTCGTTCAGACCTCTGTAGTCAATGCACGGCCGCAGACCACCATCTTTTTTCTTTACGAAAAAGAAGCCTGCGCCGGCTGGAGAAGAGGAAGGTCGAATGAACCCTTTTGCTAGGTTCTCTTTAATGTATTCCTCCATAGAATGCGTCTCAGGCAGAGACAACGGGTAAGTTCGGCCTCGAGGTGGAACCTTCCCTGGAACGAGATCAATCGGGCAGTCCCATTCTCTATGAGGAGGAAGGATATCAGCAGAAGCCTTACTGAACACATCCGTGAAATCTTGATATGGAGGAGGTGGAACATCAGACGACCTGGGGGAGGAAGAACAGACAGGCAATACTTTAAACAAACATGTCTCAGCACAGGAGGGACCCCATGCCAGAATCTGCGTAGTCGTCCAATCAATAGATGGATTGTGAAGACGGAGCCATGGAAGGCCCAGGACCACAGGATGTGTGGCCCTTGGAATCACTAAAAAAGAAATAAATTCGGAATGAAGAACTCCCACTCTCAGACGAACTGGTAGAGTCCTTAGGGAAATAACTGCATCAAAAATCTTGCTGCCATCCACGGCAGTTAAGGAGATGGACGAAGGAAGTCTCTCGGTGGGTAGGGACCACCGTTTAACATAGGCTTCGGTAATAAAGTTCCCAGCTGCTCCGGAATCAAGGAGGGCAATGACGTTCCGATAACGTTGAGCAATTTGGAGCGACACTGGGAGATTACAATCATGAGGAGATCATTACTCCTAGCCGGCCCTCTCCTGGGCGAGCTAGGGTTTGGAGTTTTCCCGGACGTTCGGGACAGGCATTGATGGTGTGAGACGGAGCTGCACAATAAAGACAAAGAGACTCAGAGAGACGTCTTCGGCGCTCAGCAGGAGTTAAACGGGAACGGCCAATTTGCATGGGCTCGTCTTTAGATGGTGACAGTTGGCGAGGAGGAGGAGCAGAAGATTTTGGAGCAGATGATCTTCCACGCTCAGTTGCTCTCTCTCTCTGAAACGTAAATCAACTTTCGTGCAGAGTGAGATTAGCTCATCTAACTTGGAAGGTAAGTCTCTGGTAGCTAACTCATCTTTAATACGTTCAGATAAGCCATGCCAGAATGCAGCATACAGGGCCTCGTCGTTCCATGCCAGTTCGGATGCCAGGATCTGGAACTGTATAAGATATTGTCCTACAGTACGTGATCCCTGGCGTAAACGGAGAATCTCAGATGAAGCTGAAGTTACCCGGCCTGGCTCGTCGAAGATACACCTGAATGTTGACACGAATGCAGTGTAGGAGGATAGCAGGGTGTCGGACCTCTCCCATAACGGTGATGCCCAATCAAGGGCTGAGCCACTGAGAAGAGAGATAATGTAGGCAATTTTTGTACGGTCACTGGGAAAATTGCCAGGTTGTAGCTCAAACTGAATCTCACACTGGTTGAGAAATCCCCTGCAGAATCTTGGAGATCCGTCAAATTTTGCTGGCGTTGGAAGATGAAGACGTGGAGCAGAAATGGGTAAGGTGGGTGGGGTCATAGCTGGAGTCACTGTGGTTGACGCACCGGACGCGTCTGATCCACGGAGGGTTGTCTGAATCCCATCCAGCCGAGTAGAGAGATCCTGGAGACAGCGGATGATGTGGCCCTGTGCAGCCTCCTGATGTTCAAGTCGGGCTGCCAGTTCTTGCATCGGCCTGGCCGCTTGATCCTGGTCTCCGGCTGGATTCATATGGTCAGTGCTTACTGTCACAACTGAGGGCCTGAGCTGACGGGAGGCAGCCTCAGTTGTAGGGGCTGAGATGTAACGGAACCTGGGAGGTTGTATCAGACCCCTAGACATGTAAGTAACATGTAGAAGAAATGCCCGAAGGCGTGAACACGACAACCAGGGTAAAAGTCAATGATGTTTATTTATGACAAACTCCGTAACACAGCAGCAGTAAAAGAAAACATAAAAATCAGCAGAGGATAAATACAGTTCCTGGGTTCTACAGGGTGGCAAGGGCCACAGGGCTCTGGTAGTGTGAGATAGTTCTTATAATCTTCTAGTTGGAAAGTCCTTACCAGGCCCGACTGTAGCAATGGAGATAGCCCAGGATCGTACCAGCTGGTGTTCCAGGAAAAGCTGGGCTGCTGTGGATAAAACGGCTGCTGTGGGTACTGGCTGGAACCAGACTGATGTTGGCACGGAGTGGATACTGGCTGGAACCAGTTAAATGATAAATGTAGCTTGAGAGCGATGAAATATGAAGTGATGTTTGGAGCTTGAGAGCGGTGAAATAATAATGCCGGTGATAAATGATAATCTGTAGAAAAGGGTACCGGCACTTTAAGAAGAGCTGATCTCTGCTGGAAGCTGATTGCTGTAAGCAGGTGGATCCGTAGCTGGAAGCAGATGAATCCAAATGGATAGGAGAGTCAGGCTACACCGCAGGTGGAATGCTGGTGCGGGTCTCTTTAGTGGAGGTTTGGAGATAGGAACTGGAACCTGGAAAACAACCACAGGAGAGAGACAAACTGGAACAAGGTTTGACAACCAAAGCACTGACGCCTTCCTTGCTCAGGCACAGAATACTTATACCTGCAGCAAGGAAGGGATTGGCTAGGCAATTATGCAGATTAACATTGCAAACAGTAGATTGGTGGAAATGAACAGATGACAGAATCCAAGATGGCTGCGCCCATGCAGATACTTGGAGGGAAGTTTGGTTTGTAATCCATGTGGGAATTAAAACAGTAATGGCGGCGCCGGCTACAGGAGACGCCAGACTGATAAGTGCACATTTAACCACGCGGGCACAGCGGAGGCTGCGGCTGACGTAATCACCACTCTGACACTCTGCATGCAGAAACTCAGGAACAGCGGCGGAGGCCGCGGGAGACGCCATTCCGGATGTTACAGGCGTTGCGGTGACCGCGTCTCAGAGTGACAGGAGAGGAGGCAGGAATGTGGACATCAGTATGACAGATGGGATCTGGTCCTGGAACGCTGAGCCAGCCTTAGAAGGCATCTGAAGGGTAAGTAATGGCGTCCAGATACCCGGATCGTGACAACTGGGTCCTAGAGTCAAAGCTATGTCGATTTCTGCTTGACGTGTCCTGTAGAATATGCAATGGACAGATGATGCCGACTTAAGAGGCATATGGCTGAGGATTGTGTGGAGAAGGGTTCTCGGACCTGGTCTCCACAGCTATAGCTGGTAATTCTGATATTTTGCCTTATATTCCTGCACAGCCTAGGAAAGCACGACATTATCAAATGCAGCCTTTCGAATAAAGAAACAAGAAAGTCCGAGGTGTGTCCTTTCTTGCCAGAGGCGGGGGCAGAGGAAAGAAGCTGCACAACACAGCTAGTTCTCAGGAACAGAAGTCCTCCCCGGCCTCTACAAAAATCCACCGCATGTCGCTGGGGCTCCACAGGCGGAGCTAGGCCCGGTGGGGGCACGCCTTCGTAAGTTCAGCCACAAGTGGGTTCACTCCCTGTTAGATCCCTGGGCAATAGATATTGTGTCTCAGGGATACAAGCTGGACTTTGAGAAGATGCCCTCTCACCGATGGCCCTGCCGGCTTCCCCCCACGAGAGGGAAACCGTGTTAACTGCAATTCACAAATTGTGTCTTCAACAGGTGGTGGTCAAGGTTCCCCTCCTTCAACAAGGAGGGGGTTATTATTCGACCATGTTGTAGTCCCGAAACCAGACGGTTCGGTCAGACCCATATTGAATTTAAAATCCCTGAACATATACCTGAAAAGGTTCAAGTTCAAGATGGAATCGCTAAGAGCGGTCATTGCAAGCCTGAAAGGGGGAGATTTTATGGTGACTCGGGACATAAAGGATGCATACCTTCATGTCCCCATTTATCCACCTCATCAGGCGTACCTCAGAATTGCGGTACGGGATTGTCATTACCAATTTCAGACGTTGCCGTTTGGTCTCTCCACGGCCTTGAGAATATTCACCAAGGTAATGGCGGAAATGATGGTGCTCCTGCGGAAGCAAGGTGTCACTATTATCACGTACTTGGACGATCTCCTCATAAAAGTGAGATCAAGAGAGCAGTTGCTGAACAGCGTATCACTTTCTCTGGAAGTGTAACGGCAACACGGCTGGATTCTATATATTCCAAAGTCGCAGTTGGTTCCTACAGCTCATCTGCCTCTCCTAGGCATGATCCTAGACACAGACTAGAAAAGGGTTTATCTCCCGATAGAGAGAGCTCAGGAGCTCGTGACACTGGTCAGGAATCTATTAAAACCAAAACAGGTGTCAGTGCATCACTGCACTCGAGTCCTGGGAAGGAGGATGGCATCATACGAGGCCATTCCCTTCGGCAGGTTCCATGCGAGGACCTTCCAATGGGACTTACTGGACAAGTGGTCCGGATCACATCTTCAGATTAATCACCCTATCCCCCAGGGCCAGGGTGTCTCTCCTGTGGTGGCTGCAGAGTGCTCACCTTCTCAAAGGTCGCAGATTCGGCATTCAGGACTGGGTCCTGGTGACCACGGATGCAAGCCTCCGAGGGTGGGGGGCAGTCACACAGGGAAGAAATTTCCAAGGGCTGTGGTCAAGGCAGGAGACTTGCCTTCACATCAATATCCTGGAACTAAGGGCCATATACAACGCCCTAAGTCAAGCGGAGACTCTGCTTCGCGACCAACCGGTTCTGATTCAGTCAGACAATATCACCGCAGTGGCTCATGTAAACCGCCAAGGCGGCACAAGGAGCAGGGTGGCGATGGTAGAAGCCACCAGAATTCTTAGCTGGGCGGAGAATCACGTAAGCGCACTGTCAGCAGTGTTCATTCCGGGAGTGGACAACTGGGAAGCAGACTTCCTCAGTAGGCACGACCTCCACCCGGGAGAGTGGGGACTTCATCACGAAGTCTTCATGCAGATTGCAAGTCGGTGGGAACTGCCACAGGTGGACATGATGGCATCCCGCCTCAACAAAAAGCTGCAGAGATATTGCGCCAGGTCAAGAGACCCTCAGGCGATAGCTGTGGATGCACTGGTGACACCGTGGGTGTTCCAGTCGGTCTATGTATTTCCTCCTCTTCCTCTCATACCCAAGGTGCTGAGAATCATAAGGAAAAGAGGAGTGAGAACAATACTCTTTGTTCCGGATTGGCCAAGAAGGACTTGGTATCCAGATCTGCAAGAAATGCTCACAGAGGACCCGTGGCCTCTGCCTCTAAGACAGGACTTGTGCAACAGGGGCCCTGTCTGTTCCTAGACTTACCGCGGCTGCGTTTGATGGCATGGCGGTTGAACGCCGGATCCTAGCAGAAAAAGGCATTCCGGATGAGGTCATTCCTACGCTGATAGAGGCTAGGAAGGATGTTACGGCTCAACATTATCACCGTATATGGCGAAAATATGTTGCTTGGTGTGAGGCCAGGAATGCCCCTACGGAGGAATTCCAGCTGGGCCTTTTTCCTTCACTTCCTACAGTCGGGAGTGACTTTGGGCCTAAAATTGGGTTCCATTAAGGTCCAGATTTCGTCCCTATCCATTTTCTTTCAAAAAGCTTCTCTTCCTGAAGTTCAGACGTTGTAAAGGGAGTGCTGCATATTCAGCCCCCTTTTGTGCCTCCAGTGGCACCTTGGGATCTTAACGTGGTGTTGAGTTTCCTGAAGTCACACTGGTTTGAGCCACTCAAAACCGTGGAGTTAAAATTTCTCACGTGGAAGGTGGTCATGCTATTAGCCTTGGCTTCAGCTAGGCGTGTGTCAGAATTAGCGGCTTTGTCACATAAAAGCCCCTATCTGGTTTTCCATATGGACAGGGCAGAATTGCGGACCCGTCCACAATTTCTGCCAAAAGTGGTGTCATCTTTTCATGTGAACCAACCTATTGTGGTGCCTGTGGCTACTCGTGACTTGGAGGATTCAGAGTTGCTGGATGTGGTCAGGGCTTTGAAGGTTTATGTAGCCAGAACGGCTAGAGTCAGGAAAACTGAGTCGCTGTTTATCCTGTATGCATCCAACAAGCTGGGTGCTCCTGCTTCAAAGCAAACTATTGCTCGCTGGATCTGTAACACGATTCAGCAGGCTCATTCTGCGGCTGGTTTGCCGTTTCCAAAATCAGTAAAAGCCCACTCCACAAGGAAGGTGTGCTCTTCTTGGGCGGCTGCCCGAGGGGTCTCGGCATTACAGCTTTGCCGAGCAGCTACTTGGTCAGGTTCAAACACACTTGCAAAGTTTTACAAGTTTGATACCCTGGCTGAGGAGGACCTTGTGTTTGCTCATTCGGTGCTGCAGAGTCATCCGCACTCTCCCGCCCGTTTGGGAGCTTTGGTATAATCCCCATGGTCCTTACGGAGTCCCCAGCATCCACTAGGACGTTAGAGAAAATAAGATTTTACTTACTGGTAAATCTATTCCTCGTAGTCCGTAGTGGATGCTGGGCGCCCGTCCCAAGTGCGGACTTCTTCTGCAATACTTGTATATAGTTATTGCTTAAATAAGGGTTATGTTGTGGTTGCATCAGGGTTGATCTGATGCTCCGTTGTTGTTCATACTGTTAACTGGGTAAGTTTATCACAAGTTATACGGTGTGATTGGTGTGACTGGTATGAGTCTTACCCTGGATTCCCAAAATCCTTTCCTTGTACTGTCAGCTCTTCCGGGCACAGTTTCTCTAACTGAGGTCTGGAGGAGGGACATAGAGGGAGGAGCCAGAGCACACCAGTATCCAAATTCTTTCTTAAAGTTCCCTGTCTCCTGCGGAGCCCGTCTATTCCCCATGGTCCTTACGGAGTCCCCAGCATCCACTACGGACTACGAGGAATAGATTTACCGGTAAGTAAAATCTTATTTTTTCCATAGGCTACGCCCCTTTCAGGCGGCCGCACGCTTCGCACACGCAAATGTCCTTCCTGTCAATACACAAGATTTGGGAGGTATGGACATCTGTAGTGAGTGTGGCAACAGAACTCTGTGTTTCTGTGTGTGTGTCTGAGGCATCTGTAGTGAGTGGGGACAGGACTCTGTATGTGGGGGGCATCTATAGTGAGCTTTGGGACAGGGCTGTGTGTGTGTGGGTGTGTGAGTGTGGGGGGCATCTGTAGTGAGTGTGGGAACACGACTTTGTGTATGTGGGGGGCATCTATAGTGAGCTTGGGGACAGGACTCTGTGTGTGTGACATCTATAGTGAGTGTGAGGGACAGGGTTCTGTGTGTGACATCTGTAGTGAGTGTGGGGGGCAAGAGTCTATGTGTGACATCTGTAGTGAGTGTGGGGACAGGACTTTGTATATGTGTGTGTGTGTGTGTGTGTAATACCTTGGAACTGCAAGGGTTAACAGATACTACAAGAGTTAACAGCTATGTAGCTTTATCATGCATAGCAAGGGCTATGTCCTGTGCACTGTTTGGGGGAGGTTTGGAGCTCAGACAGCTTTCACGTACAAACCTCATGCAGGAGGGGGGACAGGAAATGTAAGCTAGGAAAGAGCAGAAGAGTGGAGGGTAAGCTAGGAGAAGGAACAGGAGGATTGCTGGGGCCATGGGATGGACAGTCATCGTTCCCGTGGTCCTCGGCTTTGGGAACAGCTGCCATGAGCTGCATCCTTCATATGGAAAGAGCAGCAGCACCTGTGGGTTGCTGTGAATGGAGCCCATTCCTGCAGGGTAATATGAGGAGAATGCAGCCTCAGTGAGAGCTCCTCACAGAACATGTGGGGAGTGCTTCCAGTCACAGCAAGGCACCTGACAGAGGGAGAGACCACAGTGTGAGAGCAGCAGTACTCAGAGTCCAGTGAGAGGGTAATGCCCTTCTTTAGGAGTGCCCTAGAAGAGTGTGCCAGGTGTGAGCCTCAGGAGAGGACGTATCTGGGTGAGTGGTCGGAAGCCACGCAGCATGCTTAGGAGCCCCACATTGACAAGTGTCCTCATTATGGATGAGAGAGACTGTAACCTGTTATGTGTCGCACTACTGGTCACAGAATGTCCTGGTACGTACTGCTGTTCTCCATATTTATGCCGCTGCAATTAAGTGATGTGCTGGAGGAGGTGCCCTGATGTAACCGATATGATTAATATGCAGGAGGAGTTGGCGTGATATGTGATCTAATGTAACCATTATGCTTTGTGCTGGAGGAGAGTGTTCAGAAGTTATCCCTGCTATGTCCCTGCTTTTATGTTAAATAAACTTTATGCTGTTTTATGAGATGGCCTGGCGCCCAAT
This sequence comes from Pseudophryne corroboree, assembly GCF_028390025.1. Classification (NCBI taxonomy): domain Eukaryota; kingdom Metazoa; phylum Chordata; class Amphibia; order Anura; family Myobatrachidae; genus Pseudophryne; species Pseudophryne corroboree. The sequence continues at coordinate 210,951,470 of NC_086453.1, read as the reverse complement.
TCTTTCTGTGCTGCACTGACACCTGTAGTCCACTCCCACAATGCAATTGTAATTAAACACCTGATTATTCAGGGGACCCTCGGGTACCTGTGCCTTACCCATGACCAGCTGGAGGAGAGTAAGTGTGATGCAGTATACACAGTGACTGCAGTTTTGCATACCTAGTACCAACGGGGTTTTACATGTGACAATTCTTTAGTGAGTGTGGGGACAGGACTTTGTTTGTGTGACATCTGTAGTGAGTGTGGGGACAGGACTTTGTGTGTGTGGCATCTATAGTGAGTGTGGAGAGAGGACTCTGTATGTGTGGCATCTCTAGTGGGTATGGGGAATGGGCCTAAACCCACCCCCATGTGTTCCTCCCCAGCCTCTGACCTCACTGCATGCTACTGGTATACACCTACCAATGGGACTGCTTGTAGTGTCTGTGACTGAAGTCACTGCCAGTCACAGTGAAGCCAATGCAGTCACGAACTGCATCTGGCTACACTGACGCTGAGTGGGTTGGCGGATTTTACCTGGGGGGGAGCCAGATGCAGCCCACAGGTAAAATCTGCCACTGGGTTCAACCCAGGACAAATTACAACACCAGATGCCCACTACACTTATTCTCACTTCATAGTGTATTTCAAGTCATGCTCACATGTTGTTAAATGCCTGTCACGCAACATGCAGCAGCTGTCTGACCTACACAGAAAATGGGAGCAGCTGCTCTCTATTCTAAACTAGTTACCTGCTGATCATTCAAACTAGATCATTGCTGAGATTATACTCTACTATATTAATAGGGATCATTATTGTTACCACATAGAAGAATATGTATAAACTTAAGCAATCTATGTACCAACAATTGCATACAGGTTTTAAGCTGCGTAACATCTGCATATTAAGCAGCTGTCTTCCAATGTGTGGGTGAGTCTGCATGGGTCATTTCACAACTGTATTGTGCAGACCACTTTCTATAATAGCTGAACAATGTCACACGTTAATGGTTGATTGAAATACTATCGCTATTGGTATAATTTGCTACATTGAGCACAGCTTGCATATTGAGATTATTTAATGTAACACTATAGTGTCTGTCTTTGTGACCTTACCTTTATGCTACAGTATGTGTTACTCTGAAGACCAGAGAACACTGATTGAAGATTGCTTTCCATTTTCCTTGCTGTGGATGGTACATATGTTATGTTGACATACTGTATATACCTACACATGGGCAAACGCAGGATTTACTGGGTGGGGGGGTTCCATATTGCACACATATGCACATTGCAGACACACACATTGCACACGCATGCATAGCACAGCATATTTACAGACTTTCTAGCTGTCCCCACACTCACACATACACAGTAGACCATACACACTGCTCACACACACATACAGGGCCGGCGCCACCATTAGGCAGCTTTAGGCAGCTGCCTTTGAGCACCGGCACTTGAAGGGCGGCCCCGCTGAGCGAACAAAAAATTAAGGCTATGACAGCCACAATGTGTGCGGCGCGTGCTGAAAAAATGCAAGGCTCCCGCAGCCGCACAAGTGAAGTGTCGGATCAGCCAGGCCAGAGCTGGAGTCCCCGCCTCCCCCTCCTAGCTTCCCGCCCCTGGCCCGATGACCGAGGAGAAGATCCGTTCCCTGTGCACAAGGAGCTGCCTGCCGAGAAGGAGGTTGTGACCAGCGACGGCGGCAAGGACTTCCCCAACCACCAACTGTTCTGCCCCCGTTCCCTGCTAGCCCTGACCAGCGGCTGCGACAGGGAGTCCAGCAGCCAGAAATGCGGCTTCAAGGTTAATCTCTCCCCCTCTCTTTTTAGATTTACTATATATATATATATATATATATATGTATATATAAGTTGGTATGGTCGGCACTCCCCGAATGAAAAAGCAACTGCCCTGGTGCCCTCCTTTGTAGAGATACAGAGAAAGCAATGTCCTTATAGAGAGGGGTACATCCACTCCCAATAATAAAGGAACAGGCGGCACTCCAAGGGTCTTGTGAAAAACAAACTTATATTCAAAACAATGAGTCAAGTAAATGGCATATTATGGCCAACGTTTCAGCGCCACGCAGGGCGCTTTCTTCAAGGCAATATGCTGTGAAACAGAAACCAAAAAAAACATATCAGTGAAGACATACCTTATATGTGTCAGAAGGACTCGTGTCACGCCGTGGGACTGCGAGAGCCGGCGTCCAGCGGGGTTTCCGGTAGGTGTGGCCATTATGTCACCAGGAAGTTACATCACTGGTAACTAGGCAACCGCGGGGCGTCCCGGCTGGCGCTGTCGTCACGCTGGTCCTGGCGGAAAAGAGTCAAGAGTGCAATAATAAACAAAGGACAACAGTGAGAGTGAACATATACAAAAATGCATTACATAGAAACATAGAATTTGTCGGCAGATAAGAACCACTTGGCCCATCTAGTCTGCCCCTTTTTTTTTTTTTTTATATTATTTTTATCTCTAACCTTATTTGATCCTTATTTCTTTGTAAGGATATCCTTATGTCTATCCCATGCATGTTTAAATTGCTCTACTGTCTTAGCCTCTACCACCTCTGATGGGAGGCTATTCCACTTGTCCACTACCCTTTCTGTGAAATAATTTTTCCGCAAATTTCCCCTGAACCTCCCCCCCTCCAGTTTCAGTGCATGTCCTCGTGTCCTATTGCTTCTCTTCATTTGGAGAATGTTTCCCTCCTGGACTTTGTTAAAACCCTTGATATATTTGAAAGTTTCTATCATGTCCCCCCTTTCCCTTCTCTGCTCCAAACTATACATATTGAGATTTCTTAGTCTTTCTGGGTATGTTTTGTGATGTAGGCCATGCACCATTTTAGTTGCCCTCCTTTGTACAGTTTCTAATGTATTAATATCCTTTTGAAGATATGGCCTCCAGAACTGAATACAGTATTCTAGATGAGGCCGTACCAATGACCTATACAGTGGCATTATTATTACTTCTTTCTTTCTGCTGCTGATTCCTCTCCCAATGCACCCAAGCATCTGACTAGCCTTCCTCATTGCCTTGTTACATTGCTTACCTGCCTTTAAGTCATCTGAAATAGTGACTCCTAGATCCCTTTCCTCCTCAGTAGTTTCCAGTATAGTGCCATTAATACTGTATTTAGCTTTAGGATTTTTGAGACCCAAGTGCATGATTTTGCATTTTTTGGCATTAAACTGTAATTGACAATTCACATTTCCTTCACAAAGCAGCGTATGGGTGAACACACAGTGCGACTGTGTGGTGTCTCGTGTGATACTGTGAAAAAAAGGGCATGTGCGCCAATGCTGCGTGATGAAAGAAATGAATGTGATAAAACTTATTAAAATCAATAACATCAGCAAGAACACCGGCCATATGTAAATGCCTACTAAATGCAGATGAAAAAAATACTAATTACCCTGGATACTAGTATTAATGTACTAAACAGCTCGAGGGAATCCGACACCAAAATGATCCCAAAGATAATGATATGCAAACTACTATATCAATGTGTGCATATATAAACACCCACTGAAGATAGATGTAAAACACCTGCTCCATGCAAATGGGAGAGATGTTAGACAATCTTAACATAATAATGCATAGTTGGCACCCCCCCTGGATTCAGGTCTAACTGGCAATCTGCCTACATGGTGACCTGTACTCAAATATAAAGGACTCTGTTATAGCTGCAAATGATAAGTCCAATTTAGACGAAAAAGTCCCCCGTAATACTCAGGACTTCACAAGAAAACGTTCCAGGCGATATGTTCGTTCAGTCCATGCGGTGCCAATGTAGACAGGCGGTAGATCCTTTCACTTTCTCTTTGTGCCAATGCTTTAGCACGGTCACCGCCTCTGGTGTGTAATGGAATGTGGTCGATTATCATATGTCGTAGATGGCACAACGAGTGTTTTTCCTTTTTAAAGTGACGGGACACCGGTTGATCATTAGATTTACCCTCAAGGGCTGCCTTAATGGCAGACCGGTGTAGGGCCATGCGCTCACGGAATGTTCGTGTGGTTTGTCCCACGTATAATAGACCGCATGGGCAGGAGATGACATAAATCACGTATTGTGAAGTGCACGTGACATAATGTCTGATTCTATACTTCTTCTTGGTTTTAGGATGAGTGAAGGTGGTGCCTGTGTCCATGTGTTTGCAGGTGGTGCACGATAAACACCGATGACAACCCGGTGTCGGCGAGATTGACTTTGATTGTGTAACGTCAGTTTTGACAAGCATGTCCCGCAAGTTCCTACCTCTCCTGAAGCAAGGCATAATGGCTGTGTTGTGAAAACACGGTAAAGCTGGATCCGTGTTTACAATGGGCCACAGTGCACATGTGGCCCTCGTGATGACGGAGCTGGCAGTGGAGTATTGAGTGATAAATGGGATCCTTTTGTTAGACTGAGGTTTCAGCGAACCGAACAGCTGGTTCCTTGGTATGGTCAGTACTTCTTGCTTGGTGCGTACCAACTGACGTCGATCATAGCCTCTCTGTTGGAATTTGAGAATTACCTGATCCAGAGCTGCGTCCAGTTGTTCTCTGTCGCTTGTGATACGTGCCACTCTTAGCATCTGGGACCTGGGGAGACCTCTCTTAAGTGCCGGCGGGTGAAAACTGTTATTCATTAGTAAAGTATTTGGAAGCCGAAAATTTTGGTGCACTTAACATCCCTTTCTTTTTGAAATTACTTGAATATACATTGACACATAACTACTTCATTCACAACGGTGAGTATTTTGTACAACTCACCGGTTGCGCAATGGGTTCCAACGTGGCACATAGCTACGCAAACGTGTTCTTGTTTGCATGGAAACGTCAATTTTTCGACTCCGCAACTACACTAACCAAGATCCTTCTGTACAAACGGTACATTGATGACCTCTTACTGTTGTGGACGGGGAGCTCTTCTGAATTATCAGATTTACATAAAGCCATCAACAACAGCAATACCCCCATTAAATTAACCATTGAATTCTGCTGCACATCAATTCATTTTCTGGATGTACAAATTGACATCAGGAATGACACCATTGTGACATCGGTGTATCATAAACCAACCGATTGCAATACTTTACTAATGAATAACAGTTTTAACCCGCCGGCACTTGAGAGGTCTCCCCAGGTCCCAGATGCTAAGAGTGGCACGGATCACAAGCGACAGAGAACAAATGGACGCAGCTCTGGATCAGGTAATTCTCAAATTCCAACAGAGAGGCTATGATCGACGTCAGTTGGTACGCACCAAGCAAGAAGTACTGACCATACCAAGGAACCAGCTGTTCGGTTCGCTGAAACCTCAGTCTAACAAAAGGATCCCATTTATCACTCAATACTCCACTGCCAGCTCCGTCATCACGAGGGCCACACATGCGCTGTGGCCCATTGTAAACACGGATCCAGCTTTACCGTGTTTTCACAACACAGCCATTATGCCTTGCTTCAGGAGAGGTAGGAACTTGCGGGACATGCTTGTCAAAACTGACGTTACACAATCAAAGTCAATCTCGCTGACACCGGGTTGTCATCAGTGTTTATCGTGCACCACCTGCAAACACATGGACACAGGCACCACCTTCACTCATCCTAAAACCAAGAAGTATAGAATCAGACATTATGTCACGTGCACTTCACAATACGTGATTCATGTCATCTCCTGCCCATGCGGTCTATTATACGTGGGACAAACCACACGAACATTCCGTGAGCGCATGGCCCTACACCGGTCTGCCATTAAGGCAGCCCTTGAGGGTAAATCTAATGATCAACCGGTGTCCCGTCACTTTAAAAAGGAAAAACATTCGTTGTGCCATCTACGACATATGATAATCGACCACATTCCATTACACACCAGAAGCGGTGACGGTGCTAAAGCATTGGCACAAAGAGAAAGTGAATGGATCTACCGCCTGTCTACATTGGCACCGCATGGACTGAACGAACATATCGCCTGGAACGTTTTCTTGTGAAGTCCTGAGTATTACGGGGGACTTTTTCGTCTAAATTGGACTTATCATTTGCAGCTATAACAGAGTCCTTTATATTTGAGTACAGGTCACCATGTAGGCAGATTGCCAGTTAGACCTGAATCCAGGGGGGGTGCCAACTATGCATTATTAATTATGTTAAGGTTGTCTAACATCTCTCCCATTTGCATGGAGCAGGTGTTTTACATCTATCTTCAGTGGGTGTTTATATATGCACACATTGATATAGTAGTTTGCATATCTTTATCTTTGAGATCATTTTGGTGTCAGATTCCCTCGAGCTGTTAAGTACATTAATACTAGTATCCAGGGTAATTAGTATTTTTTTCATCTGCATTTAGTAGGCATTTACATATGGCCGGTGTTCTTGCTGATGTTATTTGATTTTAATAAGTTTTATCACATTCATTTCTTTCATCACGCAGCATTGGGGCACATGCCCTTTTTTTCACAGTATCACACGAGACACCACACAGTCACACTGTGTGTTCACCCATACGCTGCTTTGTGAAGGAAATGTGAATGCATTTTTGTATATGTTCACTCTCACTTTTGTCCTTTGTTTATTATTGCACTCTTGACTCTTTTCCGCCAGGACCAGCGTGACGACAGCGCCAGCCGGGACGCCCCGCGGTTGCCTAGTTACCAAGTTACAGTTACCAAGTTACAGTGATGTAACTTCCTGGTGACGTAATGGCCACACCTACCGGAAACCCCGCTGAACGCCGGCTCCCGCAGTCCCACGGCGTGACACGAGTCCTTCTGACACATATAAGGTATGTCTTCACTGATATGTTTTTTTTGGTTTCTGTTTCACAGCATATTGCCTTGAAAAAAGCGCCCTGCGTGGCGCTGAAACGTTGGCCATAATATGCCATTTACTTGACTCATTGTTTTGAATATACGTTTGTTTTTCACAAGACCCTTGGAGTGCCGCCTGTTCCTTTATTATTGGGAGTGGATGTACCCCTCTCTATAAGGACATTGCTTTCTCTCTCTCTCTATATATATATATAATGCTGTACAGTCTGGAGCAAATTACTATATATATATATATATATATATATATATATATATACACACACACACACACACACACACACACACACTCACACACACATAATGCTTCATTGTGCCATCTGGAGCATATATATATATATATATATATATATATATTTCTCTAACGTCCTAGAGGATGCTGGGGACTCCGTAAAGACCATGGGGATAGACGGGCTCCGCAGGAGACATGGGCCCTTTAAGAAAGACTTTAGATCTGGTGTGCACTGGCTCCTCCCTCTATGCCCCTCCTCCAGACCTCAGTTTGATACTGTGCCCAGAGGAGACTGGGTGCTGAGAGCTCTCCTGAGCTTTCTGACAGAAAGTATATTTGTTAGGTTTTTTATTTTCAGGGAGCCTGCTGGCAACAGACTCCCTGCATCGAGGGACTGAGGGGAGAGAAGCAGTCCTACTTCTGTGAGTTTCAAGGCTCTGCTTCTTAGGCTACTGGACACCATTAGCTCCAGAGGGAGTCAGAACACAGGTCTCACCCTGGAGTTCGTCCCGGAGCCGCACCGCCGTCCTCCTCACAGAGCCGGAAGATAGAAGCCGGGTGAGTATGAGAAGAAAAGAAGACTTCAGAGGCAGCAGAAGACTTCATGATCTTCACTGAGGTAACGCACAGCAGTGCAGCTGTGCACCATTGCTCCCACACACCTCACACACGGCAGTCACTGTAAGGGTGCAGGGCGCAGGGGGGGCGCCCTGGGCAGCAATATAAACCTCATTTCTGGCAAAAGAGATATATATACAGCTAGGCACTGTATATATAAAGAGCCCCCGCCAGTTTTTATTATATTTAAGCGGGATAGAAGCCCGCCGCCGAGGGGGCGGGGCTTCTCCCTCAGCACTCACCAGCGCCATTTTCTCCACAGCACAGCTGAGAGGAAGCTCCCCGGACTCTCCCCTGCTTATCCACGGCGAAAGGGGGTTTCAGAGAAGAGGAGGGGGGCACATAATTGGCAGCAAATAATAGTATTACAGCGCTACTGGGTAAACACATTGTGTGTTTTTCCTGGGGTATTAGCGCGGGTTCACTACGGCTGGCCGGCGGTCGGGCTCCCGGCGACCAGCATCCCGGCGCCGGGAGCCCGACCGCCGGCTTACCGACAGCTTGGCGAGCGCAAATGAGCCCCTTGCGGGCTCGCTGCGCTCGCCACGCTACGGGCACGGTGGCGCGCTACGCGCGCCACACTATTTTATTCTCCCTCTATGGGGGTCGTGGACCCCCACGAGGGAAAATAATTGTCGGTATGACGGCTGTCGGGCTCCCGGCGCCGGTATACTGAGCGCCGGGAGCCCGACCGCCGGCAAACAGAAGACCACCCATTAGCGCTGGGTGTGTGCTGGCATACTCTCTCTCTGTCTCTCCAAAGGGCCTTGTGGGGAAACTGTCTTCAGATAAGAGGATTCCCTGAGTGTGTGGTGTGTCGGTACGTGTGTGTCGACATGTCTGAGGTAAAAGGCTCTTCTAAGGAGGAGATGGAGCAAATGTGTGTGTGTGGTGTCTCCGTCGACAACGCCGACACCTGACTGGATATGTGGAATTAAGTGCTGAGGTAAATTTATTGCACAAAAGATTAGAGAACAGACAGGGAATCTACCCATGTCTGTCCCTATGTCGCAGGGTCCTTCAGAGTCTCAAAATGCCCACTATCCAAAATAATAGACACTGATACCGACACAGAGTCTGACTCCAGTGTCGACTACGATTATGCAAAGTTACAGCCAAAACTGGCAGAAAAGTATTCAATATATGATTATTGTAATAAAAGATGTTTTGCATATCACTAATGACCCATCTGTCCCTGACACGAGGGTACACATGTTTAAGGGGAAGAAAGCTGAGATAACATTTCCCCCCTCTCATGAACCAAATGAATTGTGTGAAAAAGAGCGGGAATCTCCAGACAAGAAACTGCAGTTTTCCAAAAGAATTCTCATGGCGTATCCTTTCCCTGCTAGGGCCAGGATACAATGGGAATCCTCCCCTAGGGTGGACAAGGCGTTGACACGTTTACCCAAAAGGTAGCGCTGACATACCAAGATACAGCTACCCTCAGGGATCCTACAGATAGCATGCAGAAAAGTACTTTGAAGTCCATTAACACACATTCTGGTACACTACTCAGACCGGCGATTGTGTCGGCAGGGGTTTATAGCGCTGTAGCAGCGTGGACAGATACCTTATCAGCGGAGATTGAAACCCTAGATAAGGATACCATGTTATTGACCCTAGGATATATAAAAGATGCTGTCTTATATATAAGACATGCTCAAAGAGACATTGGTCTACTGGGTTCTAGAGTCAACGCTATGTCGATTTCTGCTAGACGTTGCCTGTGGAACATGCAATGGACAGGTGATGCAGACTAAAAGAGGTTTTACCTTACAAGGGTGAGGAATTGTGTGGAGAAGGGCTCTCGGACCTGGTCTCCACAGCTATAGCTGGTAAATCTGATCTTTAGCCTTATATTCCCTCACAGCCTAAGAAAGCATGACATTATCAAATGCAGTCCTTTCGGTCGCAGAAAAACAAGAGAGTACGAGGAGCATCCTTTCTTACCAGAGGTAAGGGCGCAGGCAGGGCCGGCGCTACCACTAGGCAGCTTTAGGCAGCTGCCTATGGGCGCCGGCACTTGAAGGGCGGTGCTGAGTAAAACAACATTAAAAAATATATATATGTAAGGCCACCGCTCGCTGCTCACCACTCCTTCACTGCTGCGTCGTTCACTCCCCCTCCCTTCTGTTACCCGCCCCGATGACCGGGGGCGGCACCTTCACCCAGGGGGGAAAGGACTTCTTCCACTAACGGAAGATCCGTCACCCCTCGCAGCGGGTGGGCGGGTCCCTGGGATGCGCTCCACAGCAGCCCGGCTGGATTGGACTGGATGGAGGGACTGGATGTTTCCGCAGCGATGGGTGAGTGGTTCCCAGTGTTCCCGTGGCTGGTGCGCAGGGGGGTTTGGAGAGGACGCGAGGCCGGGCGCTCGGCTCCTGCGGGGGTAAATGGCATCCTGTTCAGTGTCCCCGTGTCTGGTAGGCAGCTGGGGGAATGTGGGTCCTGATGCTCAGGGCTCAGCTTCGGCGGGGGAGAGTTGCAGCTGGCTGTGTGCTCAGTGTCCCTGTGGCTGGGAGGGAGGGAGAGGAGACGCTCATCGCTCTGGTGGGTGTAAGTGGCAGGTGTGCTTATTGTTCCCGTGGTGGTGATGGCGGGTATCTGTGTGCTCTGTGTCCCAGTACTGCCCAATCTGCCATCTACCCTTACCCCCTCCCTACTCTCCAGCACTGCGTGCCCCTAACCCTCTCCTTACCCTAACTGCCATCTACCCCAACTCCCCAGCACTGCCCATAAGTACTAGCTGTCTTTAACCCCCTCTTTTCTCAAGTACTGCCCCAGTTATATACCCCTACCCCCCAGGCACTTTCCATAGTACTGCCTATCTCCCCTTGCCCCAGCTATCTAATACCCTTCCTACTCCCCCAGTACTGCCTCTGCCAATAAACCTCCTTGCCCCCAATAGTGCACTAACTACTAGCCACCCTTACCATCTCCCTACCACTCAGTGTTACCTGCCTCTAACCCGCTCCTTGCCCTCCAGTACTGCCCCAGCCAATATCTACCCTTACCCCCACCCTATCCTCAGCACTGCCCCAACATCTGCATGACCCCCTCCCCCACACACACACAAACACGCCAATAATATGTTATGGGACCCAGAAATGGTGAAGAGTGACCCCAATTTTCTATAGTGAGGGGTCCCAGGGACCCACAATTTTTTTTGCTCCGTGCGATTACTGATATTGCTCCCGTCCCTGCTCAGCTGCCGGCGGCTGTGTAGAGCGCTGTACTAGCTCACAGCCATACGCCGCTCACCACCGCCAGCCACGCACTGCTCACCATCTGCCAGCCACCAGCCGCTCAGCCGCAACAAATGAGTCAGGTAATGTTCCCCTGCTGTCACCCTCTCTCCCTGTCGTTACTGTCCCTGTCCCTACTGTCACTCTCTCTCTCCCTGTCATCACTCTCTCTCTCCCTGTCGTCACTCTCTCTCTCCCTGTCATCACTCTCTCTCTCCCTGTCGTCACTCTCTCTCTCTGCTGTCACAATTTCGGCTCATTCAGTGTGCTATAATGTGTTATTTCGGCTCATTCAGTGTGCTACAAGGTGAATTTGGGCTCATTCTGCGTGCTACAATGTGAATTTGGGCTCATTCTGCGTGCTACAATGTGAATTTGTGCTCATTCAGTGTGCTACAATGTGAATTTGGGCTCATTCTGCGTGCTACAATGTGAATTTCGGCTCATTCAGTGTGCTACAATGTGAATTTGGGCTCATTCTGCGTGCTACAATGTGAATTTCGGCTCATTCAATGTGCTACAATGTGAATTTGGGCTCATTCAGTGTGCTACAATGTGAATTTGGGCTCATTCAGTGTGCTACAATGTGAATTTGGGCTCATTCTGCGTGCTACAATGTGAATTTGGGCTCATTCAGTGTGCTACAATGTGAATTTGGGCTCATTCTGCGTGCTACAATGTGAATTTCGGCTCATTCAGTGTGCTATAATGTGAATTTTTGCTCATTCAGTGTGCTACAATGTGAATTTCGGCTCATTCAGTGTGCTACAATGTGAATTTCGGCTCATTCAATGTGCTACAATGTGAATTTCAACTCATTCAGTGTGCTACAATGTGAATTTCGGCTCATACCGTGTGCTACAATGTGAATTTCGGCTCATTCAGTGTGCTGTAATATGAATTTCGGCTCATTCAGTGTGCTATAATATGAATTTTGGCTCGTACCATGTGTTATAATGTGAATTTCGGCTCGTACTGTGTGTTATAATGTGAATTTCGGCTTGTACCGTGTGCTATAATGTGAAAGGGGCACCAGTACTAGATAGTATAATGGGTTCTACTACACTGGATATGCCCCCTTTTGGATGACCACACACCCTTTGCTGGAGCGCGCCCGCATAATTGCGTCCTTGACTCTTGCATACCCCTATTTAAAAATTTCCACTTCGACCACTATATATATATATATATATATATATATATATATATATATATAACAAGTATAATTCTGCACTCGCATCTGAATCTTAAGACAACGGTGGGGTGCTCCTAGTGGAAATCTCCATAAAACGGTAGAACCACAATATTCAAGCAAAAGTCCAACAATGTGGAGGTGCACTCATCCAATCAAATGATTTTTCGCCAGTTCATTTTTTCTCACAGTAGTTTTATAGTAGTCAAGATAAGGCTTATTTAATCGACGTTTCGATCCTCAATTTGGGATCTTTATCAAGATAAGCTTCCAATTTATACACAATATTTTAAGAACATCATATATTGATTATCAGGCCAATCAATATGTCAGGTTCAGACAATACCCAGGCTGTATAGCTAATGAGGCCATATTCAAGTGGAGATTACTTATGTTTATTAGAATTCACAACCATTCGACAGCTTAGTCAACCAGGATCAACACACTAGTGATCAAGTCCTCACAACCTCTACAGCCACCTCTACAGCTAGTTCCCAGGAACAGAAGTCCTCCCCGGCCTCTACTAAATCCACCGCATGACGCTGGGGCTCCGCTTAGGGAGTCCGCACCAGTGGGAGCACATCTTCGACTCTTCAGCCACATCTGAGTTCACTCACAGGTGGATCCCTGGGCAATAGAAATTGTTTCTCAGGGTTACAAGCTGGAATTCGAAGAAGGGCCTCCTCGCCGGTTTTCCTTATCGGCACTACCGGCTTCTCCCCCAGAAAGGGAGATAATATTAAATACAATTCACACATTGTATCTCCAACAGGTGGTGCTCAAGGTTCCCCTCCTTCAACAAGGAAGGGGATATTACTCAACCTTTGCTGTAGTCCCGAAACCGGACGGTTCGGTCAGACCTATTTAAAATTAAAATCTCTGAACCTATACTTGAAAAGGTTCAAATTCAAGGTGGAATCGCTCAGAGCGATCATCGCCAGCCTGGAAGGGGGGGATTTTATGGTGTATCTAGACATAAAGGCTGCATACCTTCATGTTCCCATTTATCCACCCCATCAGGCGTACCTGAGAATTACGGTACAGTATTGTCATTACCAATTTCAGGGTAATTGGCGGAAATGATGGTGCTCCTACGCAAGCAAGGAGTCACAATTATCCCATACTTGGACGATCTCCTAATAAGGGCGAGATCAAAAGAGCAGTTGTTGAACAGCGTGTCACTTTCGCTGAAGGTGTCACAGCAACTCGGCTGGATTCTCAATATCCCGAAGTCACAGTTGGTTCCTATGACTCGTCTGCCCTTCTTGGGTATGATTCTGAATACGGACCAGAAATGGGTTTAACTTCCGATAGAGAAGGCCCAGGAACTAATGACTCTGGTAAAAAAAAAAAAAACCTATTAAAGCCAAAACAGGTGTCAGTGCATCACTGCACTCGGGTCCTGGGAAAGCTGGTGGCATCTTACGGGGCCATTCCCTTCGGCAGGTTCAATGCGAGGACTTTCCAATGGGATCTATGGGACAAGTGGTCCGGATCACATCTACAGATGCATCAGTTAATCACCCTGTCCCCTAGGGCCAGGGTGTCTCTCCTATGGTGGCTGCAGAGTGCTCACCGTCTGCAGGGTCGCAGGTTCGCCATCCAGGACTGGATTCTGGTAGCCATGGACGCGAGCCTCCGAGGTGGGGGAGCAGTCACACAGGGAAGAAACTTCCAAGGTCTTTGGGTCAAGTCAAAAAACTTGTATTCAAATCAACATCCTGGAGCTGAGGGCCATATACAACGCCCTTCGGCAAGCGGAAACATTGCTTCGCGACCTACCGGTTCTGATCCAGTCAGACAACATCACCGCAGTGGCTCATGTAAACCGCCAAGGCGGCACAGAGAGCAGAGTGGAAATGGCAGAAGCCACCAGGATTCTCCGCTGGGCGGAAAATCATGTAAGCGCATTTTCAGCAGTTCATTCCGGGAGTGGACAACTGAGAAGCAGACTTCCTCAGCAAACACAACCTGCATCCAAGAGAGGACTTCTTTAGGAAGTCTTCGCACAGATTGCAAGTCAGTGGGAACTGCCACAGATAGACATGATGGCGTCCCGCCTCAACAAGAAGCTACAGAGGTATTGCACCAGGTCAAGAGACCCTCAGGCAGTAGCTGTAGATGCCCTACTGACACCGTGGGTGTTCCAGTCGGTTTATGTATTTCCCCCTCTTCCTCTCATACCCAAGGTGTTGAGAATAGTAGGAGGGAGAGGAGTGAGAACAATCCTCATTGTTCCAGATTGGCCGCGAAGGACCTGGTATCCGGATCTGCAGGAAATGCTCACAGAAGATCCGTGGCCTCTTCCTCTAAGACAGGACCTGTTGCAACAGGGGCCATGTCTATTCCAAGACTTACCGCGGCTGCGTTGGACGGCATGGCGGTTGAACGCCGGATCCTAGCGGATAGGGGTATTCCGGATGAGGTCATTCCTACGCTAATAAAGGCTAGGAAGGACATGACATCTAAACATTATCACCGTATATGGCGAAAATATGTTTCTCGGTGTGAGGCCAGGAATGCTCCTACGGAAGAATTCCATCTGGGCCGTTTCCTTCACTTCCTGCAAACTGGAGATAATTTCGGCCTAAAATTAGGATCTATTAAGGTTCAGATTTCGGTCTTATCCATTTTCTTTCAAAAGGAATTGGCCTCTCTCCCTGAAGTACAAACTTTTGTGAAGGGAGTACTGCATATTCAGCCTCCTTTTGTACCTCCGGTGACGCCTTGGGACCTTAACGTGGTGTTAAATTTCATTAAGTCACACTGGTTTGAACCACTTAAAACGGTGGAGTTGAAAAATCTCACTTGGAAGGTGGTCATGTTGTTAGCCTTGGCTTCGGCTAGGCGAGTGTCGGAATTAGCGGATTTATCACATAAAAGCCCCTATCTGGTTTTCCATATGGACAGAGCGGAATTGCGGACCCGTCCTCAATTCCTGCCAAAAGTGGTTTCATCCTTTCATATGAACTATTGTGGTGCCTGTGGCTACGCGTGACTTGGAGGATCCCGAGTCCCTTGATGTGGTCAGGGCTTTGAAAATTTACGTGGCCAGATCGGCTACAGTCAGAAAAACAGAAGCACTGTTTGTCATGTATGCAGCCAACAAGATTGGTGCACCTGCTTCAAAGTAGACTATTGCTCGCTGGATCTGTAACACGATTCAGCAGGCGCATTCTATGGCGGGATTGCCGTTACCTAAATCGGTCAAGGCCCATTCCACAAGGAAGGTGGGTTCTGCTTGTGCGGCTGCCAGAGGGGTCTCGGTGCTACAGCTGTGCCGAGCTACTACTTGGTCGGGTTCAAACTCCTTTGCAAAGTTCTATAAGTTTGATACCCTGGCTGAGGAGGACCTCCTGTTTGCTCAATCGGTGCTGCAGAGTCATCCGCACTCTCCCGCCCGTTTGGGAGCTTTGGTATAACCCCCATGGTCCTTACGGAGTCCCCAGCATCCTCTAGGACGTAAGAGAAAATAAGATTTTAAACCTACCTGTAAATCTTTTTCTCGTAGTCCGTAGAGGATGCTGGGCGCCCGTCCCAAGTGCGGACTACTTCTGCAAGACTTGTATATAGTTATTGATAAAATAAGGGTTATGTTATAGTCTCATCCGTCTTGGACTGATGCTATGTCGTTTTCATACTATTAACTGGATAGTATATCACAAGTTATACGGTGTGATTGGTGTGGCTGGTATGAATCTTGCCCTTGGATTAACAAAAATCCTTTCCTCGTACTGTCCGTCTCCTCTGGGCACAGTTTCTCTAACTGAGGTCTGGAGGAGGGGCATAGAGGGAGGAGCCAGTGCACACCATATCTAAAGTCTTTTTTAAAGTGCCCATGTCTCCTGCGGAGCCCGTCTATCCCCATGGTCATTACGGAGTCCCCAGCATCCTCTACGGACTACGAGAAAAAGATTTACCGGTAGGTTTAAAATCTTATATATACACACACTGCTCAAAAAAATAAAGGGAACACTAAAATAACACATCCTAGATCTGAATGAATGAAATATTCTTATTAAATACTTTGTTCTTTACATAGTTGAATGTGCTGACAACAAAATCACACAAAAATTATCAATGGAAATCAAATTTATTAACCCATGGAGGTCTGGATTTGGAGTCACCCGCAAAATTAAAGTGGAAAAACACACTACAGGCTGATCCAACTTTGAAGTAATGTCCTTAAAACAAGTCAAAATGAGGCTCAGTATTGTGTGCGGCCTCCACGTGCCTGTATGACCTCCCTACAACCCACACAAGTGGCTCAGGTAGTGCAGCTCATCCAGGATGGCACATCAGTGCGAGCTGTGGCAAGAAGGTTTTCTGTGTCTGTCAGCGATATGGCTCCTTGATCCCGGTTGCTTGCTTGCGGCAGTTCGCAGCTCCTGCTCTGTCCTGTAACTGGCATTGGTGTCTGCTGGTACATTCTTCTGGGCGGGGAGGCAAACGCAGGGTAGCGGAAAAGCTAGTTTCGCAGCCCCTCCGTAATGTCATGTCCTGTGTGCCCTCTGCCCCCTGCCCCCAGGTACCCCCTTGCCTAGGGGTGCCCTCTGGCTGCCTAGCAGGGCTCTTATATTGCTATGTCTCTGCCAGGAATACCCATCTCCCTCGCAACTCGGGGGAGCCCGGCCTGCTGGCTGTGTTGGCAAGTATAACTCCCCCTTCCTGGTAGGCTGCTCCTGCGCTCCTAGCTTGGGTTGGGGTATTCTGCAAACACTGTGGTGCGACGTTGAGAGGGGTTTCCCTGGCCTGTAGTGGGACATAGCCGATCTGCCCCTCCCCCCTTGGCCCTAAAATGGCTGACTCATTCCCCCCTGTTTCTGTGCCCTCTTGCCTCGGCTGGTACTCACCCCCCTCTTGCCATTGTTCCTTTTGCAGGCACACTGGCCGCTGCTGTCTGCCGGATCTAGCAGGTGCTTTTCCTGCATTTCTCCTTTTCTCTCCTGTCTCTTTCTTCTTATGCACCTTGTGGCCACCAGATAGCGCCCTAGCAGATCTCTCACTGCTCTTATGCTGCCTCTCCGGAGAGGGACGGATGGATGTGCCTTGCAGCTGCTGGCCGGAAATGCTGTCCTCCCGGCCCCTGTATCGCGCTGGAAGCGCCCTTCTCCTCTCCAGCTGCTCTGCCGAGCGTTGCCCGACCATCATTCCTTGCTGGGAGAGTGACCTGCCCTCGGTTACTGTGGATGCGTTAGACGGAGATGCTTCGTTTCCTGTGTGGGTTCGGAGATGCTAGCTCCCTCCCCCCCCCGGCTGCTGCTTTCACCTGTCCGCGGTCTCCCCCTCGCCCCTGCACCTTTCACTGGCCAGGGCTTCCCGCAGGTGACGAAAAGGGGAGGGGGTCCCGCCCGCCCTGCGGCAACCCCTCCCCCGGAGTTCGCGTCGTCGGCACCCCTCCTTCTTATCCCGCTGCGGCGCCATTGCTGCCCCCTTCGCCCCTGTTAGACAGAATGAGACTAAGAAGGTAATGTGCAAAGGCACAAGCTGAGAAGAAAATGGCCCAGTCAGCGGGTAAAGGAGGAAAAACATTTTTAAGGTGTATAAGCCAAAGGAGAAAAACAAAAGGTGGACTAATAAGACTAAAGACAGAGACTGGTAGTCTTGTTGAGGGAGACAATGTAATATCTCAAATACTGTAGAGCAAAATTTACAGGATCCCAAACAGCATGGATTCACTGGGGGAAGATCATGTCAAGTAAACCTTATTGACTTTTGTAGAGATGAGCGCCTGAAATTTTTCGGGTTTTGTGTTTTGGTTTTGGGTTCGGTTCCGCGGCCGTGTTTTGGGTTCGAACGCGTTTTGGCAAAACCTCACCGAATTATTTTTGTCGGATTCGGGTGTGTTTTGGATTCGGGTGTTTTTTTCCAAAAACACTAAAAAACAGCTTAAATCATAGAATTTGGGGGTCATTTTGATCCCAAAGTATTATTAACCTCAAAAACCATAATTTACACTCATTTTCAGTCTATTCTGAATACCTCACACCTCACAATATTATTTTTAGTCCTAAAATTTGCACCGAGGTCGCTGTGTGAGTAAGATAAGCGACCCTAGTGGCCGACACAAACACCGGGCCCATCTAGGAGTGGCACTGCAGTGTCACGCAGGATGTCCCTTCCAAAAAACCCTCCCCAAACAGCACATGACGCAAAGAAAAAAAGAGGCGCAATGAGGTAGCTGTGTGAGTAAGATTAGCGACCCTAGTGGCCGACACAAACACCGGGCCCATCTAGGAGTGGCACTGCAGTGTCATGCAGGATGGCCCTTCCAAAAAACCCTCCCCAAACAGCACATGACGCAAAGAAAAAAAGAGGCGCAATGAGGTAGCTGACTGTGTGAGTAAGATTAGCGACCCTAGTGGCCGACACAAACACCGGGCCCATCTAGGAGTGGCACTGCAGTGTCACGCAGGATGTCCCTTCCAAAAAACCCTCCCCAAACAGCACATGACGCAAAGAAAAAAAGAGGCGCAATGAGGTAGCTGTGTGAGTAAGATTAGCGACCCTAGTGGCCGACACAAACACCGGGCCCATCTAGGAGTGGCACTGCAGTGTCACGCAGGATGTCCCTTCCAAAAACCCTCCCCAAACAGCACATGACGCAAAGAAAAAAAGAGGCGCAATGAGGTAGCTGTGTGAGTAAGATTAGCGACCCTAGTGGCCGACACAAACACCGGGCACATCTAGGAGTGGCACTGCAGTGTCACGCAGGATGTCCCTTCCAAAAAACCCTCCCCAAACAGCACATGACGCAAAGAAAAAAAGAGGCGCAATGAGGTAGCTGTGTGAGTAAGATTAGCGACCCTAGTGGCCGACACAAACACCGGGCCCATCTAGGAGTGGCACTGCAGTGTCACGCAGGATGTCCCTTCCAAAAAACCCTCCCCAAACAGCACATGACGCAAAGAAAAAAAGAGGCGCAATGAGGTAGCTGACTGTGTGAGTAAGATTAGCGACCCTAGTGGCCGACACAAACACCGGGCCCATCTAGGAGTGGCACTGCAGTGTCACGCAGGATGTCCCTTCCAAAAAACCCTCCCCAATCAGCACATGATGCAAAGAAAAAGAAAAGAAAAAAGAGGTGCAAGATGGAATTGTCCTTGGGCCCTCCCACCCACCCTTATGTTGTATAAACAAAACAGGACATGCACACTTTAACCAACCCATCATTTCAGTGACAGGGTCTGCCACACGACTGTGACTGATATGACGGGTTGGTTTGGACCCCCCCCAAAAAAGAAGCAATTAATCTCTCCTTGCACAAACTGGCTCTACAGAGGCAAGATGTCCACCTCATCTTCACCCTCCGATATATCACCGTGTACATCCCCCTCCTCACAGATTATCAATTCGTCCCCACTGGAATCCACCATCTCAGCTCCCTGTGTACTTTGTGGAGGCAATTGCTGCTGGTCAATGTCTCCGCGGAGGAATTGATTATAATTCATTTTAATGAACATCATCTTCTCCACATTTTCTGGATGTAACCTCGTACGCTGATTGCTGACAAGGTGAGCGGCGGCACTAAACACTCTTTCGGAGTACACACTTGTGGGAGGGCAACTTAGGTAGAATAAAGCCAGTTTGTGCAAGGGCCTCCAAATTGCCTCTTTTTCCTGCCAGTATAAGTACGGACTGTGTGACGTGCCTACTTGGATGCGGTCACTCATATAATCCTCCACCATTCTATCAATGTTGAGAGAATCATATGCAGTGACAGTAGACGACATGTCCGTAATCGTTGTCAGGTCCTTCAGTCCGGACCAGATGTCAGCATCAGCAGTCGCTCCAGACTGCCCTGCATCACCGCCAGCGGGTGGGCTCGGAATTCTGAGCCTTTTCCTCGCACCCCCAGTTGCGGGAGAATGTGAAGGAGGAGATGTTGACAGGTCGCGTTCCGCTTGACTTGACAATTTTGTCACCAGCAGGTCTTTCAACCCCAGCAGACCTGTGTCTGCCGGAAAGAGAGATCCAAGGTAGGCTTTAAATCTAGGATCGAGCACGGTGGCCAAAATGTAGTGCTCTGATTTCAACAGATTGACCACCCGTGAATCCTTGTTAAGCGAATTAAGGGCTGCATCCACAAGTCCCACATGCCTAGCGGAATCGCTCCCTTTTAGCTCCTTCTTCAATGCCTCCAGCTTCTTCTGCAAAAGCCTGATGAGGGGAATGACCTGACTCAGGCTGGCAGTGTCTGAACTGACTTCACGTGTGGCAAGTTCAAAGGGCATCAGAACCTTGCACAACGTTGAAATCATTCTCCACTGCACTTGAGACAGGTGCATTCCATCTCCTATATCGTGCTCAATTGTATAGGATTGAATGGCCTTTTGCTGCTCCTCCAACCTCTGAAGCATATAGAGGGTTGAATTCCACCTCGTTACCACTTCTTGCTTCAGATGATGGCAGGGCAGGTTCAGTAGTTTTTGGTGGTGCTCCAGTCTTCTGTACGTGGTGCCTGTACGCCGAAAGTGTCCCGCAATTTTTCTGGCCACCGACAGCATCTCTTGCACGCCCCTGTCGTTTTTTAAAAAATTCTGCACCACCAAATTCAAGGTATGTGCAAAACATGGGACGTGCTGGAATTTGCCCATATTTAATGCACACACAATATTGCTGGCGTTGTCCGATGCCACAAATCCACAGGAGAGTCCAATTGGGGTAAGCCATTCCGCGATGATCTTCCTCAGTTGCCGTAAGAGGTTTTCAGCTGTGTGCGTATTCTGGAAAGCGGTGATACAAAGCGTAGCCTGCCTAGGAAAGAGTTGGCGTTTGCGAGATGCTGCTACTGGTGCCGCCGCTGCTGTTCTTGCGGCGGGAGTCCATACATCTACCCAGTGGGCTGTCACAGTCATATAGTCCTGACCCTGCCCTGCTCCACTTGTCCACATGTCCGTGGTTAAGTGGACATTGGGTACAACTGCATTTTTTAGGAGACTGGTGAGTCTTTTTCTGACGTCCGTGTACATTCTCGGTATCGCCTGCCTAGAGAAGTGGAACCTAGATGGTATTTGGTAACGGGGGCACACTGCCTCAATAAATTGTCTAGTTCCCTGTGAACTAACGGCGGATACCGGACGCACGTCTAACACCAACATAGTTGTCAAGGACTCAGTTATCCGCTTTGCAGTAGGATGACTGCTGTGATATTTCATCTTCCTCGCAAAGGACTGTTGAACAGTCAATTGCTTACTGGAAGTAGTACAAGTGGGCTTACGACTTCCCCTCTGGGATGACCATCGACTCCCAGCGGCAACAACAGCAGCGCCAGCAGCAGTAGGCGTTACACGCAAGGATGCATCGGAGGAATCCCAGGCAGGAGAGGACTCGTCAGACTTGCCAGTGACATGGCCTGCAGGACTATTGGCATTCCTGGGGAAGGAGGAAATTGACACTGAGGGAGTTGGTGGGGTGGTTTGCGTGAGCTTGGTTACAAGAGGAAGGGATTTACTGGTCAGTGGACTGCTTCCGCTGTCACCCAAAGTTTTTGAACTTGTCACTGACTTATTATGAATGCGCTGCAGGTGACGTATAAGGGAGGATGTTCCGAGGTGGTTAACGTCCTTACCCCTACTTATTACAGCTTGACAAAGGGAACACACGGCTTGACACCTGTTGTCCGCATTTCTGGTGAAATACCTCCACACCGAAGAGCTGATTTTTTTGGTATTTTCACCTGGCATGTCAACGGCCATATTCCTCCCACGGACAACAGGTGTCTCCCCGGGTGCCTGACTTAAACAAACCACCTCACCATCAGAATCCTCCTGGTCAATTTCCTCCCCAGCGCCAGCAACACCCATATCCTCCTCATCCTGGTGTACTTCAACACTGACATCTTCAATCTGACTATCAGGAACTGGACTGCGGGTGCTCCTTCCAGCACTTGCAGGGGGCGTGCAAATGGTGGAAGGCGCATGCTCTTCACGTCCAGTGTTGGGAAGGTCAGGCATCGCAACCGACACAATTGGACTCTCCTTGTGGATTTGGGATTTCAAAGAACGCACAGTTCTTTGCGGTGCTTTTGCCAGCTTGAGTCTTTTCAGTTTTCTAGCGAGAGGCTGAGTGCTTCCATCCTCATGTGAAGCTGAACCACTAGCCATGAACATAGGCCAGGGCCTCAGCCGTTCCTTGCCACTCCGTGTGGTAAATGGCATATTGGCAAGTTTACGCTTCTCCTCCGACAATTTTATTTTAGGTTTTGGAGTCCTTTTTTTACTGATATTTGGTGTTTTGGTTTTGACATGCTCTGTACTATGCCATTGGGCATCGGCCTTGGCAGACGACGTTGCTGGCATTTCATCGTCTCGGCCATGACTAGTGGCAGCAGCTTCAGCACGAGGTGGAAGTGGATCTTGATCTTTCCCTAATTTTGGAACCTCAACATTTTTGTTCTCCATATTTTAATAGGCACAACTAAAAGGCACCTCAGGTAAACAATGGAGATGGATGGATTGGATACTAGTATACAATTATGGACGGGCTGCCGAGTGCCGACACAGAGGTAGCCACAGCCGTGAACTACCGCACTGTACTGTGTCTGCTGCTAATATATAGACTGGTTGATAAAGAGATAGTATACTCGTAACTAGTATGTATGTATAAAGAAAGAAAAAAAACCACGGTTAGGTGGTATATACAATTATGGACGGGCTGCCGAGTGCCGACACAGAGGTAGCCACAGCCGTGAACTACCGCACTGTACTGTGTCTGCTGCTAATATATAGACTGGTTGATAAAGAGATAGTATACTCGTAACTAGTATGTATGTATAAAGAAAGAAAAAAAAACCACGGTTAGGTGGTATATACAATTATGGACGGGCTGCCGAGTGCCGACACAGAGGTAGCCACAGCCGTGAACTACCGCACTGTACTGTGTCTGCTGCTAATATATAGACTGGTTGATAAAGAGATAGTATACTCGTAACTAGTATGTATGTATAAAGAAAGAAAAAAAAACCACGGTTAGGTCACTGGTATATACAATTATGGACGGGCTGCCGAGTGCCGACACAGAGGTAGCCACAGCCGTGAACTACCGCACTGTACTGTGTCTGCTGCTAATATATAGACTGGTTGATAAAGAGATAGTATACTCGTAACTAGTATGTATGTATAAAGAAAGAAAAAAAAAACACGGTTAGGTGGTATATACAATTATGGACGGGCTGCCGAGTGCCGACACAGAGGTAGCCACAGCCGTGAACTACCGCACTGTACTGTGTCTGCTGCTAATATATAGACTGGTTGATAAAGAGATAGTATACTCGTAACTAGTATGTATGTATAAAGAAAGAAAAAAAAACCACGGTTAGGTCACTGGTATATACAATTATGGACGGGCTGCCGAGTGCCGACACAGAGGTAGCCACAGCCGTGAACTACCGCACTGTACTGTGTCTGCTGCTAATATATAGACTGGTTGATAAAGAGATAGTATACTCGTAACTAGTATGTATGTATAAAGAAAGAAAAAAAAACCACGGTTAGGTCACTGGTATATACAATTATGGACGGGCTGCCGAGTGCCGACACAGAGGTAGCCACAGCCGTGAACTACCGCACTGTACTGTGTCTGCTGCTAATATATAGACTGGTTGATAAAGAGATAGTATACTCGTAACTAGTATGTATGTATAAAGAAAGAAAAAAAAACCACGGTTAGGTGGTATATACAATTATGGACGGGCTGCCGAGTGCCGACACAGAGGTAGCCACAGCCGTGAACTACCGCACTGTACTGTGTCTGCTGCTAATATATAGACTGGTTGATAAAGAGATAGTATACTCGTAACTAGTATGTATGTATAAAGAAAGAAAAAAAAACCACGGTTAGGTCACTGGTATATACAATTATGGACGGGCTGCCGAGTGCCGACACAGAGGTAGCCACAGCCGTGAACTACCGCACTGTACTGTGTCTGCTGCTAATATATAGACTGGTTGATAAAGAGATAGTATACTCGTAACTAGTATGTATGTATAAAGAAAGAAAAAAAAACCACGGTTAGGTCACTGGTATATACAATTATGGACGGGCTGCCGAGTGCCGACACAGAGGTAGCCACAGCCGTGAACTACCGCACTGTACTGTGTCTGCTGCTAATATATAGACTGGTTGATAAAGAGATAGTATACTCGTAACTAGTATGTATGTATAAAGAAAGAAAAAAAAACCACGGTTAGGTGGTATATACAATTATGGACGGGCTGCCGAGTGCCGACACAGAGGTAGCCACAGCCGTGAACTACCGCACTGTACTGTGTCTGCTGCTAATATATAGACTGGTTGATAAAGAGATAGTATACTCGTAACTAGTATGTATGTATAAAGAAAGAAAAAAAAACCACGGTTAGGTCACTGGTATATACAATTATGGACGGGCTGCCGAGTGCCGACACAGAGGTAGCCACAGCCGTGAACTACCGCACTGTACTGTGTCTGCTGCTAATATATAGACTGGTTGATAAAGAGATAGTATACTCGTAACTAGTATGTATGTATAAAGAAAGAAAAAAAAACCACGGTTAGGTCACTGGTATATACAATTATGGACGGGCTGCCGAGTGCCGACACAGAGGTAGCCACAGCCGTGAACTACCGCACTGTACTGTGTCTGCTGCTAATATATAGACTGGTTGATAAAGAGATAGTATACTCGTAACTAGTATGTATGTATAAAGAAAGAAAAAAAAACCACGGTTAGGTGGTATATACAATTATGGACGGGCTGCCGAGTGCCGACACAGAGGTAGCCACAGCCGTGAACTACCGCACTGTACTGTGTCTGCTGCTAATATATAGACTGGTTGATAAAGAGATAGTATACTCGTAACTAGTATGTATGTATAAAGAAAGAAAAAAAAAACCACGGTTAGGTGGTATATACAATTATGGACGGGCTGCCGAGTGCCGACACAGAGGTAGCCACAGCCGTGAACTACCGCACTGTACTGTGTCTGCTGCTAATATATAGACTGGTTGATAAAGAGATAGTATACTCGTAACTAGTATGTATGTATAAAGAAAG
The DNA here is from genome assembly GCF_028390025.1 of Pseudophryne corroboree. Taxonomy (NCBI): domain Eukaryota; kingdom Metazoa; phylum Chordata; class Amphibia; order Anura; family Myobatrachidae; genus Pseudophryne; species Pseudophryne corroboree. The sequence continues at coordinate 210,926,339 of NC_086453.1, read as the reverse complement.
AAAAAAAAACCACGGTTAGGTGGTATATACAATTATGGACGGGCTGCCGAGTGCCGACACAGAGGTAGCCACAGCCGTGAACTACCGCACTGTACTGTGTCTGCTGCTAATATATAGACTGGTTGATAAAGAGATAGTATACTCGTAACTAGTATGTATGTATAAAGAAAGAAAAAAAAACCACGGTTAGGTGGTATATACAATTATGGACGGGCTGCCGAGTGCCGACACAGAGGTAGCCACAGCCGTGAACTACCGCACTGTACTGTGTCTGCTGCTAATATATAGACTGGTTGATAAAGAGATAGTATACTCGTAACTAGTATGTATGTATAAAGAAAGAAAAAAAAACCACGGTTAGGTCACTGGTATATACAATTATGGACGGGCTGCCGAGTGCCGACACAGAGGTAGCCACAGCCGTGAACTACCGCACTGTACTGTGTCTGCTGCTAATATATAGACTGGTTGATAAAGAGATAGTATACTCGTAACTAGTATGTATGTATAAAGAAAGAAAAAAAAACCACGGTTAGGTCACTGGTATATACAATTATGGACGGGCTGCCGAGTGCCGACACAGAGGTAGCCACAGCCGTGAACTACCGCACTGTACTGTGTCTGCTGCTAATATATAGACTGGTTGATAAAGAGATAGTATACTCGTAACTAGTATGTATGTATAAAGAAAGAAAAAAAAACCACGGTTAGGTGGTATATACAATTATGGACGGGCTGCCGAGTGCCGACACAGAGGTAGCCACAGCCGTGAACTACCGCACTGTACTGTGTCTGCTGCTAATATATAGACTGGTTGATAAAGAGATAGTATACTCGTAACTAGTATGTATGTATAAAGAAAGAAAAAAAAACCACGGTTAGGTCACTGGTATATACAATTATGGACGGGCTGCCGAGTGCCGACACAGAGGTAGCCACAGCCGTGAACTACCGCACTGTACTGTGTCTGCTGCTAATATAGACTGGTTGATAAAGAGATAGTATACTACTAATATTATATACTGGTGGTCAGGTCACTGGTCACTAGTCACACTGGCAGTGGCACTCCTGCAGCAAAAGTGTGCACTGTTTAATTTTAATATAATATTATGTACTCCTGGCTCCTGCTATAACCTATAACTGGCACTGCAGTAGTGCTCCCCAGTCTCCCCCACAATTATAAGCTGTGTGAGCTGAGCAGTCAGACAGATATATAATATATATAGATGATGCAGCACACTGGCCTGAGCCTGAGCAGTGCACACAGATATGGTATGTATGTGACTGAGTCACTGTGTGCTGTGTATCGCTTTTTTCAGGCAGAGAACGGATTATAAATAAAAGTGGTGGTCACTGGTCACTATCAGCAAAACTCTGCACTGTACACTACTGAGTACTCCTAATGCTCCCCAAAATTAGTAAATCAAGTGTCTAAACGGAGAGGACGCCAGCCACGTCCTCTCCCTATCAATCTCAATGCACGTGTGAAAATGGCGGCGACGCGCGGCTCCTTATATAGAATCCGAGTCTCGCGATAGAATCCGAGCCTCGCGAGAATCCGACAGCGTCATGATGACGTTCGGGCGCGCTCGGGTTAACCGAGCAAGGCGGGAAGATCCGAGTCGCTCGGACCCGTGAAAAAAAACATGAAGTTCTGGCGGGTTCGGATTCAGAGAAACCGAACCCGCTCATCTCTACTTTTTGGACTGTGTCTCTAAAGTAATAGATAAAGGTGGAGCTGTAGATATTAGAGATGAGCGCCTGAAATTTTTCGGGTTTTGTGTTTTGGTTTTGGGTTCGGTTCCGCGGCCGTGTTTTGGGTTCGACCGCGTTTTGGCAAAACCTCACCGAATTATTTTTGTCGGATTCGGGTGTGTTTTGGATTCGGGTGTTTTTTTCAAAAAACACTAAAAAACAGCTTAAATCATAGAATTTGGGGGTCATTTTGATCCCAAAGTATTATTAACCTCAAAAACCATAATTTACACTCATTTTCAGTCTATTCTGAATACCTCACACCTCACAATATTATTTTTAGTCCTAAAATTTGCACCGAGGTCGCTGTGTGAGTAAGATAAGCGACCCTAGTGGCCGACACAAACACCGGGCCCATCTAGGAGTGGCACTGCAGTGTCACGCAGGATGTCCCTTCCAAAAAACCCTCCCCAAACAGCACATGACGCAAAGAAAAAAAGAGGCGCAATGAGGTAGCTGTGTGAGTAAGATTAGCGACCCTAGTGGCCGACACAAACACCGGGCCCATCTAGGAGTGGCACTGCAGTGTCACGCAGGATGGCCCTTCCAAAAAACCCTCCCCAAACAGCACATGACGCAAAGAAAAAAAGAGGCGCAATGAGGTAGCTGTGTAAGTAAGATTAGCGACCCTAGTGGCCGACACAAACACCGGGCCCATCTAGGAGTGGCACTGCAGTGTCACGCAGGATGGCCCTTCCAAAAAACCCTCCCCAAACAGCACATGACGCAAAGAAAAAAAGAGGCGCAATGAGGTAGCTGTGTGAGTAAGATTAGCGACCCTAGTGGCCGACACAAACACCGGGCCCATCTAGGAGTGGCACTGCAGTGTCACGCAGGATGGCCCTTCCAAAAAACCCTCCCCAAACAGCACATGACGCAAAGAAAAAAAGAGGCGCAATGAGGTAGCTGTGTGAGTAAGATTAGCGACCCTAGTGGCCGACACAAACACCGGGCCCATCTAGGAGTGGCACTGCAGTGTCACGCAGGATGGCCCTTCCAAAAAACCCTCCCCAAACAGCACATGACGCAAAGAAAAAAAGAGGCGCAATGAGGTAGCTGTGTGAGTAAGATTAGCGACCCTAGTGGCCGACACAAACACCGGGCCCATCTAGGAGTGGCACTGCAGTGTCACGCAGGATGTCCCTTCCAAAAAACCCTCCCCAAACAGCACATGACGCAAAGAAAAAAAGAGGCGCAATGAGGTAGCTGTGTGAGTAAGATTAGCGACCCTAGTGGCCGACACAAACACCGGGCCCATCTAGGAGTGGCACTGCAGTGTCACGCAGGATGTCCCTTCCAAAAAACCCTCCCCAAACAGCACATGACGCAAAGAAAAAAAGAGGCGCAATGAGGTAGCTGACTGTGTGAGTAAGATTAGCGACCCTAGTGGCCGACACAAACACCGGGCCCATCTAGGAGTGGCACTGCAGTGTCACGCAGGATGTCCCTTCCAAAAAAACCCTCCCCAATCAGCACATGATGCAAAGAAAAAGAAAAGAAAAAAGAGGTGCAAGATGGAATTGTCCTTGGGCCCTCCCACCCACCCTTATGTTGTATAAACAAAACAGGACATGCACACTTTAACCAACCCATCATTTCAGTGACAGGGTCTGCCACACGACTGTGACTGATATGACGGGTTGGTTTGGACCCCCCCCAAAAAAGAAGCAATTAATCTCTCCTTGCACAAACTGGCTCTACAGAGGCAAGATGTCCACCTCATCTTCACCCTCCGATATATCACCGTGTACATCCCCCTCCTCACAGATTATCAATTCGTCCCCACTGGAATCCACCATCTCAGCTCCCTGTGTACTTTGTGGAGGCAATTGCTGCTGGTCAATGTCTCCGCGGAGGAATTGATTATAATTCATTTTAATGAACATCATCTTCTCCACATTTTCTGGATGTAACCTCGTACGCCGATTGCTGACAAGGTGAGCGGCGGCACTAAACACTCTTTCGGAGTACACACTTGTGGGAGGGCAACTTAGGTAGAATAAAGCCAGTTTGTGCAAGGGCCTCCAAATTGCCTCTTTTTCCTGCCAGTATAAGTACGGACTGTGTGACGTGCCTACTTGGATGCGGTCACTCATATAATCCTCCACCATTCTATCAATGTTGAGAGAATCATATGCAGTGACAGTAGACGACATGTCCGTAATCGTTGTCAGGTCCTTCAGTCCGGACCAGATGTCAGCATCAGCAGTCGCTCCAGACTGCCCTGCATCACCGCCAGCGGGTGGGCTCGGAATTCTGAGCCTTTTCCTCGCACCCCCAGTTGCGGGAGAATGTGAAGGAGGAGATGTTGACAGGTCGCGTTCCGCTTGACTTGACAATTTTGTCACCAGCAGGTCTTTCAACCCCAGCAGACCTGTGTCTGCCGGAAAGAGAGATCCAAGGTAGGCTTTAAATCTAGGATCGAGCACGGTGGCCAAAATGTAGTGCTCTGATTTCAACAGATTGACCACCCGTGAATCCTTGTTAAGCGAATTAAGGGCTGCATCCACAAGTCCCACATGCCTAGCGGAATCGCTCCCTTTTAGCTCCTTCTTCAATGCCTCCAGCTTCTTCTGCAAAAGCCTGATGAGGGGAATGACCTGACTCAGGCTGGCAGTGTCTGAACTGACTTCACGTGTGGCAAGTTCAAAGGGCATCAGAACCTTGCACAACGTTGAAATCATTCTCCACTGCACTTGAGACAGGTGCATTCCACCTACTATATCGTGCTCAATTGTATAGGCTTGAATGGCCTTTTGCTGCTCCTCCAACCTCTGAAGCATATAGAGGGTTGAATTCCACCTCGTTACCACTTCTTGCTTCAGATGATGGCAGGGCAGGTTCAGTAGTTTTTGGTGGTGCTCCAGTTTTCTGTACGTGGTGCCTGTACGCCGAAAGTGTCCCGCAATTCTTCTGGCCACCGACAGCATCTCTTGCACGCCCCTGTCGTTTTTTAAAAAATTCTGCACCGCCAAATTCAAGGTATGTGCAAAACATGGGACGTGCTGGAATTGGCCCAGATTTAATGCACACACAATATTGCTGGCGTTGTCCGATGCCACAAATCCACAGGAGAGTCCAATTGGGGTAAGCCATTCCGCGATGATCTTCCTCAGTTGCCGTAAGAGGTTTTCAGCTGTGTGCGTATTCTGGAAAGCGGTGATACAAAGCGTAGCCTGCCTAGGAAAGAGTTGGCGTTTGCGAGATGCTGCTACTGGTGCCGCCGCTGCTGTTCTTGCGGCGGGAGTCCATACATCTACCCAGTGGGCTGTCACAGTCATATAGTCCTGACCCTGCCCTGCTCCACTTGTCCACATGTCCGTGGTTAAGTGGACATTGGGTACAGCTGCATTTTTTAGGATACTGGTGACTCTTTTTCTGAGGTCTGTGTACATTTTCGGTATCGCCTGCCTAGAGAAATGGAACCTAGATGGTATTTGGTACCGGGGACACAGTACCTCCAACAAGTCTCTAGTTGGCTCTGCAGTAATGATGGATACCGGAACCACGTTTCTCACCACCCAGGATGCCAAGGCCTCAGTTATCCGCTTTGCAGTAGGATGACTGCTGTGATATTTCATCTTCCTCGCAAAGGACTGTTGAACAGTCAATTGCTTACTGGAAGTAGTACAAGTGGGCTTACGACTTCCCCTCTGGGATGACCATCGACTCCCAGCGGCAACAACAGCAGCGCCAGCAGCAGTAGGCGTTACACGCAAGGATGCATCGGAGGAATCCCAGGCAGGAGAGGACTCGTCAGAATTGCCAGTGACATGGCCTGCAGGACTATTGGCATTCCTGGGGAAGGAGGAAATTGACACTGAGGGAGTTGGTGGGGTGGTTTGCGTGAGCTTGGTTACAAGAGGAAGGGATTTACTGGTCAGTGGACTGCTTCCGCTGTCACCCAAAGTTTTTGAACTTGTCACTGACTTATTATGAATGCGCTGCAGGTGACGTATAAGGGAGGATGTTCCGAGGTGGTTAACGTCCTTACCCCTACTTATTACAGCTTGACAAAGGGAACACACGGCTTGACACCTGTTGTCCGCATTTCTGGTGAAATACCTCCACACCGAAGAGCTGATTTTTTTGGTATTTTCACCTGGCATGTCAACGGCCATATTCCTCCCACGGACAACAGGTGTCTCCCCGGGTGCCTGACTTAAACAAACCACCTCACCATCAGAATCCTCCTGGTCAATTTCCTCCCCAGCGCCAGCAACACCCATATCCTCCTCATCCTGGTGTACTTCAACACTGACATCTTCAATCTGACTATCAGGAACTGGACTGCGGGTGCTCCTTCCAGCACTTGCAGGGGGCGTGCAAATGGTGGAAGGCGCATGCTCTTCACGTCCAGTGTTGGGAAGGTCAGGCATCGCAACCGACACAATTGGACTCTCCTTGTGGATTTGGGATTTCAAAGAACGCACAGTTCTTTGCGGTGCTTTGCCTTTTGCCAGCTTGAGTCTTTTCAGTTTTCTAGCGAGAGGCTGAGTGCTTCCATCCTCATGTGAAGCTGAACCACTAGCCATGAACATAGGCCAGGGCCTCAGCCGTTCCTTGCCACTCCGTGTGGTAAATGGCATATTGGCAAGTTTACGCTTCTCCTCCGACAATTTTATTTTAGGTTTTGGAGTCCTTTTTTTACTGATATTTGGTGTTTTGGTTTTGACATGCTCTGTACTATGCCATTGGGCATCGGCCTTGGCAGACGACGTTGCTGGCATTTCATCGTCTCGGCCATGACTAGTGGCAGCAGCTTCAGCACGAGGTGGAAGTGGATCTTGATCTTTCCCTAATTTTGGAACCTCAACATTTTTGTTCTCCATATTTTAATAGGCACAACTAAAAGGCACCTCAGGTAAACAATGGAGATGGATGGATTGGATACTAGTATACAATTATGGACGGGCTGCCGAGTGCCGACACAGAGGTAGCCACAGCCGTGAACTACCGCACTGTACTGTGTCTGCTGCTAATATATAGACTGGTTGATAAAGAGATAGTATACTCGTAACTAGTATGTATGTATAAAGAAAGAAAAAAAACCCACGGTTAGGTGGTATATACAATTATGGACGGGCTGCCGAGTGCCGACACAGAGGTAGCCACAGCCGTGAACTACCGCACTGTACTGTGTCTGCTGCTAATATATAGACTGGTTGATAAAGAGATAGTATACTCGTAACTAGTATGTATGTATAAAGAAAGAAAAAAAAACCACGGTTAGGTGGTATATACAATTATGGACGGGCTGCCGAGTGCCGACACAGAGGTAGCCACAGCCGTGAACTACCGCACTGTACTGTGTCTGCTGCTAATATATAGACTGGTTGATAAAGAGATAGTATACTCGTAACTAGTATGTATGTATAAAGAAAGAAAAAAAAACCACGGTTAGGTGGTATATACAATTATGGACGGGCTGCCGAGTGCCGACACAGAGGTAGCCACAGCCGTGAACTACCGCACTGTACTGTGTCTGCTGCTAATATATAGACTGGTTGATAAAGAGATAGTATACTCGTAACTAGTATGTATGTATAAAGAAAGAAAAAAAAACCACGGTTAGGTGGTATATACAATTATGGACGGGCTGCCGAGTGCCGACACAGAGGTAGCCACAGCCGTGAACTACCGCACTGTACTGTGTCTGCTGCTAATATATAGACTGGTTGATAAAGAGATAGTATACTCGTAACTAGTATGTATGTATAAAGAAAGAAAAAAAAACCACGGTTAGGTGGTATATACAATTATGGACGGGCTGCCGAGTGCCGACACAGAGGTAGCCACAGCCGTGAACTACCGCACTGTACTGTGTCTGCTGCTAATATAGACTGGTTGATAAAGAGATAGTATACTCGTAACTAGTATGTATGTATAAAGAAAGAAAAAAAAACCACGGTTAGGTGGTATATACAATTATGGACGGGCTGCCGAGTGCCGACACAGAGGTAGCCACAGCCGTGAACTACCGCACTGTACTGTGTCTGCTGCTAATATATAGACTGGTTGATAAAGAGATAGTATACTCGTAACTAGTATGTATGTATAAAGAAAGAAAAAAAAACCACGGTTAGGTGGTATATACAATTATGGACGGGCTGCCGAGTGCCGACACAGAGGTAGCCACAGCCGTGAACTACCGCACTGTACTGTGTCTGCTGCTAATATATAGACTGGTTGATAAAGAGATAGTATACTCGTAACTAGTATGTATGTATAAAGAAAGAAAAAAAAACCACGGTTAGGTGGTATATACAATTATGGACGGGCTGCCGAGTGCCGACACAGAGGTAGCCACAGCCGTGAACTACCGCACTGTACTGTGTCTGCTGCTAATATATAGACTGGTTGATAAAGAGATAGTATACTCGTAACTAGTATGTATGTATAAAGAAAGAAAAAAAAACCACGGTTAGGTGGTATATACAATTATGGACGGGCTGCCGAGTGCCGACACAGAGGTAGCCACAGCCGTGAACTACCGCACTGTACTGTGTCTGCTGCTAATATATAGACTGGTTGATAAAGAGATAGTATACTCGTAACTAGTATGTATGTATAAAGAAAGAAAAAAAAACCACGGTTAGGTGGTATATACAATTATGGACGGGCTGCCGAGTGCCGACACAGAGGTAGCCACAGCCGTGAACTACCGCACTGTACTGTGTCTGCTGCTAATATATAGACTGGTTGATAAAGAGATAGTATACTCGTAACTAGTATGTATGTATAAAGAAAGAAAAAAAAACCACGGTTAGGTGGTATATACAATTATGGACGGGCTGCCGAGTGCCGACACAGAGGTAGCCACAGCCGTGAACTACCGCACTGTACTGTGTCTGCTGCTAATATATAGACTGGTTGATAAAGAGATAGTATACTCGTAACTAGTATGTATGTATAAAGAAAGAAAAAAAAACCACGGTTAGGTCACTGGTATATACAATTATGGACGGGCTGCCGAGTGCCGACACAGAGGTAGCCACAGCCGTGAACTACCGCACTGTACTGTGTCTGCTGCTAATATAGACTGGTTGATAAAGAGATAGTATACTACTAATATTATATACTGGTGGTCAGGTCACTGGTCACTAGTCACACTGGCAGTGGCACTCCTGCAGCAAAAGTGTGCACTGTTTAATTTTAATATAATATTATGTACTCCTGGCTCCTGCTATAACCTATAACTGGCACTGCAGTAGTGCTCCCCAGTCTCCCCCACAATTATAAGCTGTGTGAGCTGAGCAGTCAGACAGATATATAATATATATAGATGATGCAGCACACTGGCCTGAGCCTGAGCAGTGCACACAGATATGGTATGTGACTGACTGAGTCACTGTGTGTATCGCTTTTTTCAGGCAGAGAACGGATATATTAAATAAACTGCACTGTGTGTCTGGTGGTCACTCACTATATAATATATTATGTACTCCTGGCTCCTGCTATAACCTATAACTGGCACTGCAGTAGTGCTCCCCAGTCTCCCCCACAATTATAAGCTGTGTGAGCTGAGCAGTCAGACAGATATATAATATTATATATAGATAATAGATGATGCAGCACACTGGCCTGAGCCTGAGCAGTGCACACAGATATGGTATGTGACTGAGTCACTGTGTGCTGTGTATCGCTTTTTTCAGGCAGAGAACGGATTATAAATAAAAGTGGTGGTCACTGGTCACTATCAGCAAAACTCTGCACTGTACACTACTGAGTACTCCTAATGCTCCCCAAAATTAGTAAATCAAGTGTCTAAACGGAGAGGACGCCAGCCACGTCCTCTCCCTATCAATCTCAATGCACGTGTGAAAATGGCGGCGACGCGCGGCTCCTTATATAGAATCCGAGTCTCGCGATAGAATCCGAGCCTCGCGAGAATCCGACAGCGTCATGATGACGTTCGGGCGCGCTCGGGTTAACCGAGCAAGGCGGGAAGATCCGAGTCGCTCGGACCCGTGAAAAAAAAACATGAAGTTCTGGCGGGTTCGGATTCAGAGAAACCGAACCCGCTCATCTCTAGTAGATATAGCTTATCGAGACTTTAGTAAGGCTTTGCTTTTGACACTGTCCCAGATCACAGACTGCTAAATATACTCGAAAGCTTGGGATTGGATACTGAGATGGCTGAATGGATAAGAAACAGGACAGGAAACAGAGGGGGTATTTCAGATCTGATTGCAGCAGCAAGTCTGTCAGCCAATGGGCAAAACCATGTGCACTGCAGGTGGGGCAGATATAACATTTGCAGAGAGAGTTACATTTTAGGTGGGTTCTATTGTTTCTGTGCAGGGTAAATACTGGCTGCTTTATTTTTACACTGCAATTTAGATTTCAGTTTTAACACACCCCACCCAAATCTAACTCTCTCTGCACATTTTTTAATTGCCACCTGCAGTGCACATAAGGGGGCATTCAGACCTGATCGCGCGCTAGTTTTTTTTCGCTGTGATCAGGTCATAACTGCGCATGCGTATGCACTGCAATGTGCAGGCGCATCGCACAGGTACAAAGCGGATCGTTGCTGTGCGTTGGTTTTTACGAAAAAATCCGTTCGCACAGTCGATCGCAAGGAGATTGACAGGAAGATGACGTTTGTGGGTGGCAACTGACCTTTTTCTGGGAGTGGTTGGAAAAACGCAGGCGTGTCCAAGCGTTTGCAGGGCAGATGTCTGATGTCAATTCTGGCCCCAGACAGGCTGAAGTGATCGCAGCGGCTGAGTAAGTTCTGGGCAAATCAGAAACTGCACAAAACTTTTTTGTACCGGCCGGCTGCACCTGTGATCGCACACTTGCAAAGCAAAAATACACTACCCTATGGTTGGCGACTATCTGCTCGCAGCAGTGCAAAAAAACCCTAGTGAGTGATCAGGTCTGAATTAGGCCCATGGTTTTGCCCTTTAGCTAACAAATTTGCTGTTGTGATCAGATCTGAATTAGGCCCCGAGAGTTGTAGTAAATGGAATGCATTCACAGGAGGAAAATGTTATCAGTGGAGTACCCAAGGAATCTGTACTTGGACCAGTGCTTTTTAATATCTTTATTGGTGACATTGCAAATGGATCAAAGGGAAAGTATGCCTTTTTGCAGATGACACAAAGGTGTGCAACAGAGTAGACACATCAAGAGGGGTAAAACAAATGATTGAGGATCTAGGTAGACTAGAAGATGGTGAAGAGTGTGACAATTACAGTTTAATGCCAATAAAATGCTAATCCACGCACTTGGGTCTCAAAAATCCAAAGGCTAAATATAATAATATAATATTAATGGCACTACACTGGAAACTACTGAGGAGGAAAGGGATCTAGGAGTCACTATTTCAGGTGACTCAAAGGCAGGTAAACAATGTAACAAGGCAATGAGGAAGGCTAGTCAAATTCTTGGAGGAGGTGGAACTAGATCCAGCTCAGCTGGTGAAATTCAGTTCCAACTCCCCCTCCCCCACTTTGATCCCTGAGTACCACCATACTTGCCAACTCTCCCTGAATGTCAGGCAGACTCCCTGAAATACCAACAATCTCCTTGACTCTAGCAAGATCACTGATTGCACCTTACCCACATTATTTAGCTGTTATAAACTTAGAAAAACTATAAATCAGAGATATAAACATTGAAATAAGGTTATAAGGCACAATGGGGTAAATGTACCAACTGTTGTTATGGCGGAGACGTCGTATCAGCACATGTTATGTGCACTTATAACTAGAGATGAGCGGGTTCGGTTTCTTTGAATCCGAACCCGCACGAACTTCACTTTTTTTTTCACGGGTCCGAGCGACTCGGATCTTCCCGCCTTGCTCGGTTAACCCGAGCGCGCCCGAACGTCATCATGACGCTGTCGGATTCTCGCGAGACTCGGATTCTATATAAGGAGCCGCGCGTCGCCGCCATTTTCACACGTGCATTGAGATTGATAGGGAGAGGACGTGGCTGGCGTCCTCTCCATTAGAATAGATTAGAAGAGAGAGAGAGAGAGAGAGATTGTGCAGACAGAGTTTACCACAGTGACCAGTGCAGTTGTTGTTAAGTTAACTTTTATTTAATATATCCGTTCTCTGCTATATCCGTTCTCTGCCTGAAAAAAACGATACACAGCAGTCACACAGTGTGACTCAGTCTGTGTGCACTCAGCTCAGCCCAGTGTGCTGCACATCAATGTATAAAAGCTTATAATAATTGTGGGGGAGACTGGGGAGCACTGCAGGTTGTTATAGCAGGAGCCAGGAGTACATAATATTATATTAATTTAAAATTAAACAGTGCACACTTTTGCTGCAGGAGTGCCACTGCCAGTGTGACTAGTGGTGACCAGTGCCTGACCACCAGTATAGTACGTATATTGTTGTATACTATCTCTTTATCAACCAGTCTATATTAGCAGCAGACACAGTACAGTGCGGTAGTTCACGGCTGTGGCTACCTCTGTGTCGGCAGTCGGCACTCGGCAGGCAGTCCGTCCATCCATAATTGTATAATTATATACCACCTAACCGTGGTATTTTTTTTTCTTTCTTTATACCGTCGTCATAGTCATACTAGTTGTTACGAGTATACTACTATCTCTTTATCAACCAGTGTACAGTGCGGTAGTTCACGGCTGTGGCTACCTCTGTGTCGGCAGTCGGCAGGCAGTCCGTCCATCCATAATTGTATTATTATAATATATACCACCTAACCGTGGTTTTTTTTTTCATTCTTTATACCGTCATAGTGTCATACTAGTTGTTACGAGTATACTACTATCTCTTTATCAACCAGTGTACAGTGCGGTAGTTCACGGCTGTGGCTACCTCTGTGTCGGCAGTCGGCAGGCAGTCCGTCCATCCATAATTGTATTATAATATATACCACCTAACCGTGGTTTTTTTTTCATTCTTTATACCGTCATAGTGTCATACTAGTTGTTACGAGTATACTACTATCTCTTTATCAACCAGTGTACAGTGCGGTAGTTCACGGCTGTGGCTACCTCTGTGTCGGCAGTCGGCAGGCAGTCCGTCCATCCATAATTGTATTATAATATATACCACCTAACCGTGGTTTTTTTTTCATTCTTTATACCGTCATAGTCAGTCATACTAGTTGTTACGAGTATACTACTATCTCTTATCAACCAGTGTACAGTGCGGTAGTTCACGGCTGTGGCTACCTCTGTGTCGGCAGTCGGCAGGCAGTCCGTCCATCCATAATTGTATTATAATATATACCACCTAACCGTGGTTTTTTTTTCATTCTTTATACCGTCATAGTCAGTCATACTAGTTGTTACGAGTATACTACTATCTCTTTATCAACCAGTGTACAGTGCGGTAGTTCACGGCTGTGGCTACCTCTGTGTCGGAACTCGGCAGGCAGTCCATCCATCCATAATTGTATTACAATATATACCACCTAACGTGGTTTTTTTTTCATTCTTTATACCGTCATAGTCAGTCATACTAGTTGTTACGAGTATACTACTATCTCTTTATCAACCAGTGTACAGTGCGGTAGTTCACGGCTGTGGCTACCTCTGTGTCGGAACTCGGCAGGCAGTCCGTCCATCCATAATTGTATTACAATATATACCACCTAACCGTGGTTTTTTTTTCATTCTTTATACCGTCATAGTCAGTCATACTAGTTGTTACGAGTATACTACTATCTCTTTATCAACCAGTGTACAGTGCGGTAGTTCACGGCTGTGGCTACCTCTGTGTCGGAACTCGGCAGGCAGTCCGTCCATCCATAATTGTATTATTATAATATATACCACCTAACCGTGGTTTTTTTTTCTTCTTTATACCGTCATAGTCAGTCATACTAGTTGTTACGAGTATACTACTATCTCTTTATCAACCAGTGTACAGTGCGGTAGTTCACGGCTGTGGCTACCTCTGTGTCGGCACTCGGCAGGCAGTCCGTCCATCCATAATTGTATTACAATATATACCACCTAACCGTGGTTTTTTTATACCACCTAACCGTGGCAGTCCGTCCATAATTGTATACTAGTATCCAATCCATCCATCTCCATTGTTTACCTGAGGTGCCTTTTAGTTCTGCCTATAAAATATGGAGAACAAAAAAGTTGAGGTTCCAAAATTAGGGAAAGATCAAGATCCACTTCCACCTCGTGCTGAAGCTGCTGCCACTAGTCATGGCCGAGACGATGAAATGCCAGCAACGTCGTCTGCCAAGGCCGATGCCCAATGTCATAGTACAGAGCATGTCAAATCCAAAACACCAAATATCAGAAAAAAAAGGACTCCAAAACCTAAAATAAAATTGTCGGAGGAGAAGCGTAAACTTGCCAATATGCCATTTACCACACGGAGTGGCAAGGAACGGCTGAGGCCCTGGCCTATGTTCATGGCTAGTGGTTCAGCTTCACATGAGGATGGAAGCACTCAGCCTCTCGCTAGAAAACTGAAAAGACTCAAGCTGGCAAAAGGCAAAGCACCGCAAAGAACTGTGCGTTCTTTGAAATCCCAAATCCACAAGGAGAGTCCAATTGTGTCATTTGCGATGCCTGACCTTCCCAACACTGGACGTGAAGAGCATGCGCCTTCCACTATTTGCATGCCCCCTGCAAGTGCTGGAAGGAGCACCCGCAGTCCAGTTCCTGATAGTCAGATTGAAGATGTCAGTGTTGAAGTACACCAGGATGAGGAGGATATGGGTGTTGCTGGCGCTGGGGAGGAAATTGACCAGAAGGATTCTGATGGTGAGGTGGTTTGTTTAAGTCAGGCACCCGGGGAGACACCTGTTGTCCGTGGGAGGAATATGGCCGTTGACATGCCAGGTGAAAATACCAAAAAATCAGCTCTTCGGTGTGGAGGTATTTCACCAGAAATGCGGACAACAGGTGTCAAGCCGTGTGTTCCCTTTGTCAAGCTGTAATAAGTAGGGGTAAGGACGTTAACCACCTCGGAACATCCTCCCTTATACGTCACCTGCAGCGCATTCATAATAAGTCAGTGACAAGTTCAAAAACTTTGGGTGACAGCGGAAGCAGTCCACTGACCAGTAAATCCCTTCCTCTTGTAACCAAGCTCACGCAAACCACCCCACCAACTCCCTCAGTGTCAATTTCCTCCTTCCCCAGGAATGCCAATAGTCCTGCAGGCCATGTCACTGGCAAGTCTGACGAGTCCTCTCCTGCCTGGGATTCCTCCGATGCATCCTTGCGTGTAACGCCTACTGCTGCTGGCGCTGCTGTTGTTGCCGCTGGGAGTCGATGGTCATCCCAGAGGGGAAGTCGTAAGCCCACTTGTACTACTTCCAGTAAGCAATTGACTGTTCAACAGTCCTTTGCGAGGAAGATGAAATATCACAGCAGTCATCCTGCTGCAAAGCGGATAACTGAGGCCTTGACAACTATGTTGGTGTTAGACGTGCGTCCGGTATCCGCCGTTAGTTCACAGGGAACTAGACAATTTATTGAGGCAGTGTGCCCCCGTTACCAAATACCATCTAGGTTCCACTTCTCTAGGCAGGCGATACCGAGAATGTACACGGACGTCAGAAAAAGACTCACCAGTGTCCTAAAAAATGCAGTTGTACCCAATGTCCACTTAACCACGGACATGTGGACAAGTGGAGCAGGGCAGGGTCAGGACTATATGACTGTGACAGCCCACTGGGTAGATGTATGGACTCCCGCCGCAAGAACAGCAGCGGCGGCACCAGTAGCAGCATCTCGCAAACACCAACTCTTTCCTAGGCAGGCTACGCTTTGTATCACCGCTTTCCAGAATACGCACACAGCTGAAAACCTCTTACGGCAACTGAGGAAGATCATCGCGGAATGGCTTACCCCAATTGGACTCTCCTGTGGATTTGTGGCATCGGACAACGCCAGCAATATTGTGTGTGCATTAAATATGGGCAAATTCCAGCACGTCCCATGTTTTGCACATACCTTGAATTTGGTGGTGCAGAATTTTTTAAAAAACGACAGGGGTGTGCAAGAGATGCTGTCGGTGGCCAGAAGAATTGCGGGACACTTTCGGCGTACAGGCACCACGTACAGAAGACTGGAGCACCACCAAAAACTACTGAACCTGCCCTGCCATCATCTGAAGCAAGAAGTGGTAACGAGGTGGAATTCAACCCTCTATATGCTTCAGAGGTTGGAGGAGCAGCAAAAGGCCATTCAAGCCTATACAATTGAGCACGATATAGGAGATGGAATGCACCTGTCTCAAGTGCAGTGGAGAATGATTTCAACGTTGTGCAAGGTTCTGATGCCCTTTGAACTTGCCACACGTGAAGTCAGTTCAGACACTGCCAGCCTGAGTCAGGTCATTCCCCTCATCAGGCTTTTGCAGAAGAAGCTGGAGGCATTGAAGAAGGAGCTAACACGGAGCGATTCCGCTAGGCATGTGGGACTTGTGGATGCAGCCCTTAATTCGCTTAACAAGGATTCACGGGTGGTCAATCTGTTGAAATCAGAGCACTACATTTTGGCCACCGTGCTCGATCCTAGATTTAAAGCCTACCTTGGATCTCTCTTTCCGGCAGACACAGGTCTGCTGGGGTTGAAAGACCTGCTGGTGACAAAATTGTCAAGTCAAGCGGAACGCGACCTGTCAACATCTCCTCCTTCACATTCTCCCGCAACTGGGGGTGCGAGGAAAAGGCTCAGAATTCCGAGCCCACCCGCTGGCGGTGATGCAGGGCAGTCTGGAGCGACTGCTGATGCTGACATCTGGTCCGGACTGAAGGACCTGACAACGATTACGGACATGTCGTCTACTGTCACTGCATATGATTCTCTCAACATTGATAGAATGGTGGAGGATTATATGAGTGACCGCATCCAAGTAGGCACGTCACACAGTCCGTACTTATACTGGCAGGAAAAAGAGGCAATTTGGAGGCCCTTGCACAAACTGGCTTTATTCTACCTAAGTTGCCCTCCCACAAGTGTGTACTCCGAAAGAGTGTTTAGTGCCGCCGCTCACCTTGTCAGCAATCGGCGTACGAGGTTACATCCAGAAAATGTGGAGAAGATGATGTTCATTAAAATGAATTATAATCAATTCCTCCGCGGAGACATTGACCAGCAGCAATTGCCTCCACAAAGTACACAGGGAGCTGAGATGGTGGATTCCAGTGGGGACGAATTGATAATCTGTGAGGAGGGGGATGTACACGGTGATATATCGGAGGGTGAAGATGAGGTGGACATCTTGCCTCTGTAGAGCCAGTTTGTGCAAGGAGAGATTAATTGCTTCTTTTTTTGGGGGGGTCCAAACCAACCCGTCATATCAGTCACAGTCGTGTGGCAGACCCTGTCACTGAAATGATGGGTTGGTTAAAGTGTGCATGTCCTGTTTTGTTTATACAACATAAGGGTGGGTGGGAGGGCCCAAGGATAATTCCATCTTGCACCTCTTTTTTCTTTTCTTTTTCTTTGCATCATGTGCTGATTGGGGAGGGTTTTTTGGAAGGGACATCCTGCGTGACACTGCAGTGCCACTCCTAGATGGGCCCGGTGTTTGTGTCGGCCACTAGGGTCGCTAATCTTACTCACACAGCTACCTCATTGCGCCTCTTTTTTTCTTTGCGTCATGTGCTGTTTGGGGAGGGTTTTTTGGAAGGGACATCCTGCGTGACACTGCAGTGCCACTCCTAGATGTGCCCGGTGTTTGTGTCGGCCACTAGGGTCGCTAATCTTACTCACACAGTCAGCTACCTCATTGCGCCTCTTTTTTTCTTTGCGTCATGTGCTGTTTGGGGAGGGTTTTTTGGAAGGGCCATCCTGCGTGACACTGCAGTGCCACTCCTAGATGGGCCCGGTGTTTGTGTCGGCCACTAGGGTCGCTAATCTTACTCACACAGCTACCTCATTGCGCCTCTTTTTTTCTTTGCGTCATGTGCTGTTTGGGGAGGGTTTTTTGGAAGGGACATCCTGCGTGACACTGCAGTGCCACTCCTAGATGGGCCCGGTGTTTGTGTCGGCCACTAGGGTCGCTTATCTTACTCACACAGCGACCTCGGTGCAAATTTTAGGACTAAAAATAATATTGTGAGGTGTGAGGTATTCAGAATAGACTGAAAATGAGTGTAAATTATGGTTTTTGAGGTTAATAATACTTTGGATCAAAATGACCCCCAAATTCTATGATTTAAGCTGTTTTTTTAGTGTTTTTGGAAAAAAACACCCGAATCCAAAACACACCCGAATCCGACAAAAATAATTCGGTGAGGTTTTGCCAAAACGCGTTCGAACCCAAAACGCGGCCGCGGAACCGAACCCAAAACCAAAACACAAAACCCGAAAAATTTCAGGCGCTCATCTCTACTTATAACGCTTCTCCCCCATGTAATACACTGGTATCTATCTAAAACATAGCACGTCGATATCCAGGGCAATGTATGAACGGTCAGTAGTGCGATTTTGACAACTGCAGGTGGCAATGCCCAACCATCAAAGCAGGGACAGGGACACAGCTGTCCCTGGCTGTTGGCGGCTGCTGGCTCTGGAATGCGCAGGGGATCTCGCGTGAGTATCGAGATCCTGTGCATGCACAGTGGAGCAGGCCGGGCAGGAAAACATTGTGCATCAGCACTAAGCTGATGCGCTGTGTGATCAGGGGGGCATCGCTGGAGGGTGGAGTTTTTCACCCCCGCGCTTTGGTAGACAAGATGGGTTAGCGCACTTCCCAGCCGTTGCATAAGAGCCGGGGACACCGCTCCTCCCGCTGACCCCCCGCCCCGTGCCTAGCAACAGGCGGAAGCCGGGCGGAAGGTCTCCTGGTCTCCGCCTGGCGCCTATCAACAGGATCGCGCTGGGATCTGCCGGACTCCTAGCAGCGAGGATTACCAGAGGCAGGTGGAGTTCCCCATTGCTAGCAACTAAAGTACTCAGCTGTCTGTGTAGGGACGTGCAGCAGGGCAGCTGCACAGTATTGTTAATTAGGGTTTTCAGCAGTGATTGGTGCAGCATCATTTATATTCCCTTCCTGGCCTCTCCCAAATGGCTGGTGATAGTTACTGCTCTTGTGAGAACCTGTCAGCCTGTGAAATACCGTGATTATGAGACCCTGCCTGACTGATTTCCTGATCTGATCCAGCTAGCCTTGAATTCAGGTTTTGGTGTGGAGTTTCCACACAGGCACTCTCTTACCTACATTTCTTTATTGTGTCCACCTTGTGCATTGTTGCATTTACAAATCATTTGTATTTACAGTCTCGTTGTTCATAACACCCTGTGTATTGTTGCATGTACATTGTGATTGTGTGAATATATTCCAACCTGTGCATTGTTGCACTCATCTGCACTCCTTATTAACTCCTCAGTCTGTGCCTTAGCATAGTAGTAAGGTTGTGTTTGAACGTCTCACCGTACTGCATTTATCCCTGCCCAGCCTTGTCCATACGTAAGACCTGGGGGCATCTGAGTTCAGGGTGGACCTAATTCACCCTAGAAAGGCAGCTGCTGTAGGAGAAGCCTAGCATTGCAGGAGGCTAGAAGACTGCTGGGCAGTGGGTAATTATGTGAGCGTCACAAGGCACCACCTATAAACCTACGGAACTGAGTGTAATCATAGCAAGATGTTAATACATTTATCCCAGTGATCCCTATGGATACATGAATTTTCAAATAAGATTTCTCTTGGCCACTTGAGAGTCTTGAGAGTATATATATGTGCCAAACTATAACTGTTTAGGGCAGTGGTTCTCAAACTGTGTGCCGTGGCACTCTGGGGTTCCTCAGGACACTTGCAGGGGTGCCCTGGGTTGGTGGTCCAAGACCAAATAAAATTATTTATGGTCAATGTAATAGGCAAAATCAGTGCTGGTGGCTGTCAATCATAAAATATGTAGACTAACAGAAGCAAATCTTGCCCCTCATCACACAATTAAATCAAAGGATAACATATAAACACAATTTCTCTGACGTCCTAGTGGATGCTGGGGACTCCGTAAGGACCATGGGGAATAGCGGCTCCGCAGGAGACTGGGCACAAAAGTAAAGCTTTAGAACTACCTGGTGTGCACTGGCTCCTCCCCCCATGACCCTCCTCCAAGCCTCAGTTAGATTTTTGTGCCCGAACGAGAAGGGTGCACACTAGGTGGCTCTCCTGAGCTGCTTAGTGAAAAGTTTAGTTTTAGGTTTTTTATGTTCAGTGAGACCTGCTGGCAACAGGCTCACTGCATCGAGGGACTAAGGGGAGAAGAAGCGAACTCACCTGCGTGCAGAGTGGATTGGGCTTCTTAGGCTACTGGACATTAGCTCCAGAGGGACCGATCACAGGCCCAGCCATGGATAGGTCCCAGAGCCGCGCCGCCGGCCCCCTTACAGAGCCAGAAGACAGAAGAGGTCCGGAAAATCAGCAGCAGAAGACGTCCTGTCTTCAACAAGGTAGCGCACAGCACTGCAGCTGTGCGCCATTGCTCTCAGCACACTTCACACTCCGGTCACTGAGGGTGCAGGGCGCTGGGGGGGGGGCGCCCTGAGACGCAATAAAAACACCTTGGATGGCAAAAAATGCATCACATATAGCTCCTGGACTATATGGATGAATTTAACCCCTGCCAGAATACACAGAAAAAACGGGAGATAAGGCCGCCGAGAAGGGGGAGGAGCCTATCTCCTCAGCACACTGGCGCCATTTTCCCTCACAGCTCCGTTGGAGGGAAGCTCCCTGGCTCTCCCCTGCAGTCACTACACTACAGAAAGGGTTAAAAAAGAGAGGGGGGCACTAATTACGCGCAGTATTAAAAATACAGCAGCTATAAGGGGAAAAACACTTATATAAGGTTATCCCTGTATATATATATAGCGCTCTGGTGTGTGCTGGCAAACTCTCCCTCTGTCTCCCCAAAGGGCTAGTGGGGTCCTGTCCTCTATCAGAGCATTCCCTGTGTGTGTGCTGTGTGTCGGTACGTTTGTGTCGACATGTATGAGGAGAAAAATGATGTGGAGACGGAGCAGATTGCCTGTAATAGTGATGTCACCCCCTAGGGGGTCGACACCTGAGTGGATGAACTGTTGGAAGGAATTACGTGATAGTGTCAGCTCTGTATAAAAGACAGTGGTTGACATGAGACAGCCGGCTACTCAGCTTGTGCCTGTCCAGACGTCTCATAGGCCGTCAGGGGTTCTAAAGCGCCCGTTACCTCAGATGGCAGATATAGACGCCGACACGGATACTGACTCCAGTGTCGACGGTGAAGAGACAAATGTGACTTCCAGTAGGGCCACACGTTACATGATTGAGGCAATGAAAAATGTTTTACACATTTCTGATAATACGAGTACCACCAAAAAGGGGTATTATGTTCGGTGAGGAAAAACTACCTGTAGTTTTCCTGAATCTGAGAAATTAAATAAGGTGTGTGATGATGCGTGGGTTTCCCCCGATAACAACTGATAATTTCTAAAATGTTATTGGCATTATATCCTTTCCCGCCAGAGGTTAGGGTGCGTTGGGAAACACCCCCTAGGGTGGATAAAGCGCTCACACGCTTGTAAGAACAAGGGCTCTATCCTCTCCTGAGATGGCCGCCCTTAAGGATCCTGCTGATAGAAAGCAGGAGGGTATCCTAAAATGTATTTACACACATACTGGTGTTATACTGCGACCAGCAATCGCCTCAGCCTGGATGTGCAGTGCTGGGTTGGCGTGGTCGGATTCCCTTACTGAAAATATTGATACCCTAGATAGGGACAGTATATTATTGCCTATAGAGCATTTAAAAGATGCATTTCTATATATGCGTGATGCACAGCGGAATATTTGCCGACTGGCATCAAGTCTAAGTGCGTTGTCCATTTCTGCCAGTAGAGGGTTATGGATACGACAGTGGTCAGGTGATGCGGATTCCAAACGGCATTTGGAAGTATTGCCTTATTAAGGGGAGGAGTTATTTGGGGTCGGTCTTTCAGACCTGGTGGCCACGGCAACAGCTGGGAAATCCACGTTTGTACCCCAGGTCGCCTCTCAACATAAGAAGACGCCGTATTATCAGGCGCAGTCCTTTCGTGGGCAAGCGGGCAAAAGGTTCCTCATTTCTGCCCCGTGACAGAGGGAGAGGAAAAAGGCTGCAGAAATCAGCCAGTTCCCAGGAACAGAAGCCCTCTCCCGCCTCTGCCAAGCCCTTAGTATGACGCTGGGGCTTTACAAGCAGAATCAGGCACGGTGGGGGCCCGTCTCAATGAATTTCAGCGCGCAGTGGGCTCACTCGCAATTAGACCCCTGGATCCTTCAGGTGATATCTCAGGGGTACAAATTGGAATTCGAGACGTCTCCCCCTCGCCGTTTCCTAAAGTCGGCTTTACCGATGTCTCCCTCTGACAGGGAGGCAGTTTTGGAAGCCATTCACAAGCTGTATTCCCAGCAGGTGATAATCAAGGTACCCCTCCTGCAACAGGGAACGGGGTATTATTCCACACTGTTGTGGTACCGAAGCCAGACGGCTCGGTGAGACCGATTCTAAATCTAAAATCTTGAACACTTACATAAGGAGGTTCAAATTCAAGATTGAGTCACTCAGAGCAGTGATTGCGAACCTGGAAGAAGGGGACTACATGATGTCTCGGGACATCAAGGATGCTTACCTTCATGTCCCAATTTACCCTTCTCACCAAGGGTACCTCAGGTTTGTGGTACAGAACTGTCACTATCAGTTTCAGACACTGCCGTATGGATGGTCCACGGCACCCCGGGTCTTTACCAAGGTAATGGCCGAAATGATGATACTCTTTCGAAGGAAGGGAATTTTAGTTATCCCTTACTTGGACGATTCCCTGATAAGGGTAAGATCCAGGGAACAGTTGGAGGTCGGTGTAGCACTATCTCAGGTAGTGTTGCGGCAGCACGATTGGATTCTCAATATTCCAAAATCGCAGCTGATTCCGACGACTCGTCTTCTGTTCCTAGGGATGATCCTGGACACAGTCCAGAAAAAGGTGTTTCTCCCGGAGGAGAAAGTCAGGGAGTTATCCGAGCTAGTCGGGAACCTCCTATAACCGAGCCAAGTCTCAGTACATCAATGAAAGGGTTCTGGGAAAAATGGTGGCTTCCTACGAAGCAATCCCATTCGGCAGATTCCACGCAAGAACTTTCCAGTGGGACCTGCTGGACAAATGGTCCGGGTCGCATCTTCAGATGCATCAGCGGATAACCCTGTCACCAAGCACAAGGGTGTCTCTCCTGTGGTGGTTGCAGAGTGCTCATCTTCTAGAGGGCCGCAGATTCGACATTCAGGACTGGGTCCTGGTGACCACGGATGCCAGCCTGCGAGGCTGGGGAGCAGTCACACAGGGAAGGAATTTCCAGAGCTTATGGTCAAGCCTGGAGACATCACTTCACATAAATATCCTGAAGCTAAGGGCCATTTACAATGCTCTAAGCTCAGCAAGACCTCTGCTTCAAGGTCACCCGGAGTTGATCCATTCGGACAACATTACGGCAGTCACCCACGTAAACAGACAGGGTGACACAAGAAGCAGGAGGGCAAGGCAGAAGCTGCAAGGATTCTTCGCTGGGCGGAAAATCATGTGATAGCACTGTCAGCAGTATTCATTCCGGGAGTGGACAACTGGGAAGCAGACTTCCTCAGCAGACACGACCCCCACCCGGGAGAGTGGGGACTTCACCCAGAAGTCTTCCACATGTTTATAAAACTCGACAAGTATAGCGCCAGGTCAAGGGACCCTCAGGCAATAGCTGTAGACGCTCTGGTAACACAGTGGGTGTACCAGTCAGTGTATGTGTTCCCTCCTCTGCCTCTCATACCCAAGGTACTGAGAATTATAAGATGGAGAGGAGTAAGCACTATATTCGTGGCTCCGGATTGGCCAAGAAGGACTTGGTAACCAGAACTTCAAGAGATGCTCACCGAGGATCCGTGGCCTCTACCTCTAAGAAGGGACCTGCTCCAGCAAGGACCCTGTCTGTTCCAAGACTTACCGCGGCTGCGTTTGACGGCATGGCGGTTGAACGCCGGATCCTGAAGGAGAAAAGCATTCCGGATGAAGTCATTCCTATCCTGATCAAAGCCAGGAAAGATATAACCGCAAAACATTATCACCGCATTTGGCGAAAATATTTTGCGTGGTGCGAGGCCAGTAAGGCCCCGACGGAGGAATTTTCAACTAGGTCGATTCCTACATTTCCTGCAAACAGGAGTGTCTATGGGCCTGAAATGGGGGTCCATTAAGGTTCAAATTTCGGCCCTGTCAATTTTCTTCCAAAAAGAACTAGCTTCAGTCCCTGAAGTTCAGACGTTTGTGAAAGGGGTACTGTATATACAGCCTCCTTTTGTGCCTCCAGTGGCACCTTGGGATCTAAATGTAGTTTTTGGGTTCCAAAAGTCACATTGGTTTGAACCACTTAAATATGTGGAGTTAAAATATCTCACATGGAAAGTGGTCATGCTGTTGGCCCTGGCCTGGGCCAGGTGCGTGTCAGAATTGGCGGCTTTATCCTGTAAAAGCCCTCATCTGATTTTCCATTCGGACAGGGCGGAATTGAGGACTTGTCCTCAGTTTCTCCCTAAGGTGGTTTTCAGCGTTTCACCTGAATCAACCTATTGTGGTGCCTGCGGCTACTAGGGACTTGGAGGACTCCATGTTGCTAGACGTTGTCAGGGCCCTGGAAATATAGGTTTCCAGGACGGCTGGAGTCAGAAAATCTGACTTGTTGTTTATTTTGTATGCACCCAACAAGCTGGGTGCTCCTGCTTCTAAGCAGACTATTGCTCGTTGGATTTGTAGTACAATTCAGCTTGCACATTCTGTGGCAGGCCTGCCACAGCCAAAATCTGTAAAAGCCCATTCCACCGAGCAGCTACTTGGTCAGGAGCAAATACGTTTGTAAAATTCTACAAAATTGATACCCTGGCTGAGGAGGACCTGGAGTTCTCTCATTTGGTGCTGCAGAGTCATCCGCACTCTCCCGCCCGTTTGGGAGCTTTGGTATAATCCCCATGGTCCTTACGGAGTCCCCAGCATCCACTAGGACGTCAGAGAAAATAAGAATTTACTTACCGATAATTCTATTTCTCGTAGTCCGTAGTGGATGCTGGGCGCCCATCCCAAGTGCGGATTGTCTGCAATACTGGTACATAGTTATTGTTACCAAAAAATCGGGTTATTGCTGTAGTGAGCCATCTTTTCTAGAGGCTCCTCTGTTATCATGCTGTTAACTGGGTTTAGATCACAAGTTATATGGTGTGATTGGTGTGGCTGGTATGAGTCTTACCCGGGATTCAAAATCCTTCCTTATTGTGTACGCTCGTCCGGGCACAGTATCCTGAGGCTTGGAGGAGGGTCATGGGGGGAGGAGCCAGTGCACACCAGGTAGTTCTAAAGCTTTACTTTTGTGCCCAGTCTCCTGCGGAGCCGCTATTCCCCATGGTCCTTACGGAGTCCCCAGCATCCACTACGGACTACGAGAAATAGAATTATCGGTAAGTAAATTCTTATTTTACTTAATTTAATATTTATTTCTAAATTTCTCAATAAGAAACTTTAGGCTCAGGTGATGCCGTAAAAAAAAATCTGATACTCTAGAGTGCCGTGATTGAGAACCACTGGTTTAGGGGCTTGTTTACATTTGGATGTAAGTCAGTTTTATGACACACCTTTCTGGCATTGTACATCCACTTTAACGCCGCGCTCATAGGTGTTTTCACAATCTCTGAAATGATTTTTCAAAAGCAGCCAAGTATGTATACCACACCCGTTCAACTCTGCAACAACCCTGTACAATATCAAAGCATACAACTACTATATGTACGCATGCATTTTCAACTACTAGTCATAATTAAGCAAATGTATTTTGTGGAGGTATAATGTCTTTATTGAGGTGCTAAACTATGCATTAGTCACAGTGAGCTACATAAAGCAATTTATTTGAAATTAAACGTTAGTTTTATTTGAACATATTTATGAACAATACAGATAAAGCTTGCCAAGCCTCACCATGGATATTTGGCTTTAGACCAATCATCTTCTATTCACGGAATGGGCCTTCCTGCCAATAATACCTATTTATGTTGGCTTAACATAGATACATGGTTCTCATCAGTTGTCGGTCTGAATGCAGTGCAATGAACAACGCAAGCTGATACTTGTTATTGAGTGAACATTCAAATACAGTATAAACAGGGTTTCAGTGCATCCAATTATTTTATTTTATTCAGCTATTGAACTGTACATGTTTTCATTGAATTTGGATAAATATTGACTTAAAAATAAATATTCCAGAATGTGCTCCTATGTTCAATCATCAACACTTTGTTTCAGGGGGACAAACAGCATTCTATAGGTTACAGGGCCGTAACTAGGGTTGTGCAGACATTGCCTTGTATACCGTGCATTTGCCCTGCAGGCGCACCATCTGCACTTGCCCCAAGTGGTCATCTATGCAGTGCCGCCTTAACAGCAGTATGGGCCCCTGGGCAAAGCAATGCACTGGGGCCCCTACCCATCCTCCAGCAGTAGGGATGGGGGGTACTATCAGCGGCAGCTCTGATGTCCCACAGGTAATAGGGGGTGTTCTATCTTCCACTCAGCATGTAGGACCTGGAGCAGTATTTTCTGCTAATTACTCCTTTACTGCACAGATGGTGGGAGATGGGACGGGAGGTAGAACACTAAACTGTAGAAGAGGGCATTGGGCTGAATGAAGGGGCCCCTGTACATGGCTTCCAGGGTAGTAGGGGGTGTTTAATACGCATCGGAGTGATGGATAGTGGCGTCGGCTTAATAGTCTTCATTTTCTTGTGGCAGGGCAGCTTGCTTGACTGCAGAAATCGCCAGTTCCTGGATGTAGATTTCTTAGCTTTCAATGAGATAACAAACTAAAGAGTCACACCTTTGAGGTGGTACTGGGGACTTGAGGATCAGAGTTTAGGAGCCAGAGTAATCCACCGAGAAAAATATAAAACTGCATACCAGGCATGTGGAACTGGAGCAGGCACCAGCTGCTGGAAGGCTGATATCCCTGGTTCTGGGCATAGTAGATGTCCACCGAAAGGGGAGAGTCCCAGCTTTTGGTGTATACCTTCACAAAAACTTTAGGTCAGACAGAACCTGAGATATCTGGCTGGGAAGAACAATTAGCAGGCTCGGATGGGGATCATTTCTTAGAAGTCCGATATCTCCAGTTCCCCAGGGCCGATTTTAAAAAATCCGGTACCCCTGGAAAAAGGGGACCCTCAGCTATCAGGCTAGGGCCCTTAGACTTCTGGGGCCCTTGGGCAAGTGCCTATTGAGCCCATATGAATAGACGACCCTGCATCTATGCAAGAACCGATTGCTGCAGTGCAGGCCACTGTCTGTTTGATAGCAGCCAGTGCTGGGTAGTCAGTGTGTCATTCCTCAAGTGCTCCACCCACTCATCCTCCTTCCGGGTACAGGAGGTGGCGGCCGAACTCTGCTGTTAAGGAGAAGGTACACATTATGTAAGCCACAGATTGCTGGTTCAGGAAGGGGGCGAGGCATAGGGTGAGGACAAAGGGGACACTTGTGATGAACCCCATGATTGTAAGGGGCTCTGGACCCCCAGGAAACTTGGTAGTCCAGTTGGTGCCCTGTATGCTGCTGATAAAGACTGATGTAGCCAGCATAATCAATCTTAGATCTTTAATCCCGGCAAAGCAGTACTTTGCCAGGATCAAAGATCTTAGATTGATTATGCTGGCTGTCTCAGTCTGGATCTATCGAGTGCTGAGCTCCTAAGTGCCTAGACTCGGCATCCATTACTTCTCGCTGCAGCAGACTCCAGTAGTTTTCTAAGCATAAGCTGCGGCCGCTGCCCCCCCCCCCCACCCCTTTCAGCTACTGTCTGGCCAGGAATGCAGACATGTCACAGTCTGACATGTCTGCTGCAGCAGAGCCAGCAGCAGCAGTACCCGATACCTGCTCCCCCCTACCCTCTTTGCATAGCTACTCCCTCCCCCTGGACCAGCCACCAATCTCTACTGCAGCAATACATCCCCTCCTGAGGCTCCGCCCCCTTGCGCAGAGGCCACGCCCCTTCTCTGTTCTACTTTGGAAGATATGATTTCTCGAACCAGGGAGGGAATATATAGAGAATGCAATTGAACCTCCCACAATCAAAGGTGAGGATCTGTGGGGGGTTTGGGGTGGGGGGTGGGGCGGGTAGGTGTTTTTTTTATATATGGGGGTTGGGATATATATTAATATTATATAGGAGTTTTGTATTAGAATTATCTTTAGGGGAGTGGTTTGGTACATAATATTGTTTGGGGATGGTTTAATGTAATGGTTGGTTCTAAATCGGAGTTGGAGAAGGGACCTTCTGACGTCACTAGGGGAGGAGACACGTCATCAGGGGGAGGAGCTACGGCCGAACAGGGTACCCGAAAAGTACCCTCGCGGGCTCGCTTCGCTCGCCATGCTTCGCTTCGCTTACCACGCTTCGGACTCGGTGGCTCGCTTCGCTCGCCACCTAATTACTAAAGGTGATGTTGATGCTGGATTCGAGTGGCCTAAGGGACCTTTTACGTCTCCTTGCTGATACATCCTTGCTGTATTCAGCAAGGAGGTATCAGTGTGCCGTCTTCATCCAGGCCCCCTCCTCTAGCCAGCGGTACAAGTAATACCCCTTTCAGACCGCCTGAGGCGGGTCGAACACTGGAACCTGATACGGGAGCTCCCAGTGTGCGACCCGCCTCAGGCCACTCGCTGCCGCTGTCTGCAACCTGGCATATTGCTTGGTTGGTGACGTCAGTGGTGACGCTGCGGAGGCAGCGCTTGGAGGTCACATGATCTCCAAGTGCAGCCTGTACACACACACACACAGTGAACGGGAAGCGGATCGCATTGACCCGGCTCCCGTTCACACCGCACAGTGAGCCGGGTTGAACACGAGTTCAACCCTGTTCGCAAACCAAGGTTAAAATATTGGGTCACTCGACCCAGTATTTCAACCCTTGTACCTTTCAGACCGCACCTGAACATGGGTTATGCGCGTTCATGTGCCATTAACCAGTGTTCATAGGTGGCAGTCTGAAAGGGGTATGAGTAGACTCTGGTGCTGTCCTAGAGTCTACTCACCAGCTTTACCCAAAAGTGACTTGTGTGGGTTTCTGAGGGAGGATGGGTGGTAGACAAAAATTTAGCCTAGGGCGCAGTGCCACCATGCACGACCCTGCTCCCAGGCACGGCCCTGTACAGGTGGAGCTAGTAAGTGCTGGAGGAAGAGCATCCCCACCACAGGGAGCAGGTTTATTGTTTTCTCTGTCTATTACCGGCTACAGTGGGGGCTGGCCAGGATTTGCCCGGGAGAGTGGCGAGTACTTTAGTTTGACATGGGATAAGCACACCGGGGACCGGGCTGTACTGCTTATATTCTATGCTATACTGCCAACAGAGTGGGACACTAATGTGCTCTCCATAGTATTTATTTATTAACAGTTTCTTATATAGCGCAGCAAATTCCGTTGTCACCCACTGCTGTCACCCTTTCCCTGGCGTCACCCTCTCCCTGTCACCCACTGCTGTCATCATCTCCCTGGTGACACCCTCTCCCTGTCACCCACTGCCTCTCTCCATCACCCTTTACCTGTCACCTCTCTCCATCACCCTCTCACTGTCACCCACTGCATCTCCCCTGCATCACTGTCTCCCCATCACCATCTCTCTCCTGTCAGCCTCTGCCTTTCCAAGGCATCACCCTCTCCTTCATCATACGGATACAGCATTCCCATTGAGGACTTGTTGTGTGGTCACATCCTCATTGCAAGACCACGCCCAGTTTTCTGAGAGTACGTGTGCCTTTGGCACACGCAGGGACAGTGGTGGTAGTGGGCATGGTAGATGCTAGAACCAATTGGGCTAAAGGACCTCTGATGTCAGGGAGAGGAGCTCAGCCGGTGGGATGCTTCTTTCACTCTGCACGCCACCAACTACTCCCTTAAGTAACCTGTTGGCGAGCAGAGCGAGCCACCGTGCCCAAAGCACAGCAAAGTAAGCGAGCCCGCAAGGGTACACTTCAGGTTCCTTGTTCAGCCCTGGTGACGTCAGAGGTTCTTTCTCCAACTGGTTTTTAGCCATTTTAGTGGGCATCGGCTCAGGGGAGGTAGCGGACAGTGGCTCAACTGCGGTAGGGGTCGTCGGTGGGACTCGGCGGACATTATGCCTGCAGTGCCTCACCAGCCACTGACCTCACCGCATGCCACTGTAATGCACATATAAAAAGATTTTATATTGTATAACACCACTACAACAATATATTACCAGTTGTCCTATAGTAGGATGATATATTAGTAGCAGTCCCAATGAAGTTTCAATTAAAAGTAAAATTGGAGTTAGCCTCAAAAATTAAATGAGCACACTTTGTATAGCAACACAGCTATTTCAAAGACGTTAGTGCTTTTTCCAATGGTTAGTATTAAAAGCTCAAAAGTTCATGCAATAAGCACATGCATATACTTTAATATATGGGGTCAGTAACCAGCAGATATTATAGAGAGCACCCTGCCATACAGTCACTGACAATATCTCTCCCAAAGATGGTGTAAACAAGCAGCTGTATTAAGAGCTCAAAGTTCATGCAATAAGCACATGCATATACTCCAATATAGGGTTAATAACCAGCAGAGATTTATAGAAAGCACCATGCAATGCAGTCCCTGAAAATGTCTCTCCCAGTGATGTAGTCGACAAACAGCTATATTGAAAGCTCAAAGTTCATGCAATATCATACCTCCCAACTGTCCCGATTTTCACGGGACAGTCCCGTTTTTTTGGGACTGTCCCGCTGTCTCACCCGCGGGCCGCAGTGTCCCGCGGTGGGGGCAGTTGGGAGGCTCTGTCTCTCGCTGCCCTGCTTAGCAGAGCAGCTGTGAATTGACGCTGTGCGACTCAGAGGGTGAGGGGGCATGCCAGCGGCTCACAGACGAAAACGGGGTGTGGTTCGCAAGCACGGGTCCTCCCGTGAAGCCACGCCCCCTTTCCATATGCCATGCCCCTTTTCGGAGTGTGTCCCTCTCCCAGCAAGGACAAAGTTGGGAGGTATGTATTATGCAGAGACTCCATCAGAAAGGGTCAGACGCCAGCAGATATTTTAGTAAACATTATGTGCTGTATTCATTACCAATACCTCTCCCAGTGATAGATTTCAAGCAGCTTTTCTCCTAGGCTTGTCTCACTGGTAGATGTTTCTGCTAGCTCCTTCTCCCAGGTAATGGGTCTGCTAATGATTGCTGTGGCCTGCCGGTTTCGGAGTTTTTGACACAGGCAGAGAATGTTAATTGAAACCTCATTGGGACTGCTACTAATATATCATCCTACTATAGGACAACTGGTAATATATTGCATTGGCGGATCCAGGGGGGGGGGGGGGCACTCGGGCCCGTGCCCCCCCCCTGTCGTTACCCAGGAATTGACGTTGGGCACAAAACATAAAAAAACACCGGGTCCCGACTCCCTCAGGACGCGCTGTGAGCCGCAGCGCTGTCCTGTCCTGCGCTGTCAATCAGTCCGGTGGGAGGGAAGGAACGGAGGGAGGAACTTGGAAGAGGCGGAGACCATGAACAGTGTGATCTCCCGCCCTCCCCTCCTCCTCTGCTCCGCATGCTCTCCCCCCCACGATGAACTCCGCTGCTGTACCTGAGGTGGGGGCAGTTCGGTCCCTGGTCCCCCGGCTGGATGCCGCCGCTCTCCCCGCTGATTCCACTCTTCTCCCTCCTCAAGCATGCGGCCGCCCCCTCCGCGTTTTCCGTTATCCCCTGGCCGCATCCTGTGACTCCATACTGGCGGCGTTGTGGCCTCATGCGGATCGGACTATACCTTCCGGCCTGACAGCGCTGCTGCTCACAGTTTCCATGGTAAGCGGTGGGGGCCTGGTCCCTGGAGGGAGTTATATGGTGGGGTTTCTGGCTGCACTCTCTCCTGCCTCTCTGTCCCTACCCCCTTAGTGCCTCTGTCCCTACCCCCTGGTGCCTGTGTCATTACCCCCTGGTGCCTCCGTCCCTACCTACTGGTGCCTCTGTCCCTACCCCCTGGTGCCTCTGTCCCTACTGGTGCCTCTGTCCTTACCCCCTGGTGCCTCTGTCCCTACCCCCTGCTGCCTCTGTCCCTACCCCCTGCTGCCTCTGTCCCTACCCCCTGCTGCCTCCGTCCCTACCCCCTGCTGCCTCCGTCCCTACCCGATGCTGCCTCCGTCCCTACCCCCTGCCGCCTCCGTCCCTACCCCCTGCCGCCTCCGTCCCTACCCCCCTCCGTCCCTACCCCCTGCCGCCTCCGTCCCTACCCCCCTGCCACCTCCGTCCCTACCCCCCTGCCGCCTCCGTCCCTACCCCCTGCCGCCTCCGTCCCTACCCCCTGCCGCCTCCGTCCCTACCCCCTGGTGCCGGCTCCGTCCCTACCCCCTGGTGCCTCTGTCCCTACTCCTTGCTAACTTTGTCCCTACCCCCTGGTGCCTCTCTCTGTCCCTACCCCCTGGTGCCTCTCTTTGTACCTATTCCCTGGTGCCTCTGTCCCTACCCCCTGGTGCCTCTGTCCCTACTCCTTGCTCTCTCTGTCCCTATTCCCTGGTGCCTCTCTCTGTCCCTACTCCCTGCTACCTCTGTCGCTACTCCCTAGTACCATATAAAACGTGTATAACATGCTCTACCTGGCGCAATGTGTATAGAACACTAACTGGTGCAATGTGTGTAACATGCTCTACCTGGTGCAGTGTGTATAACGTGTTCTACCTGGCGTAATCTATATAACGCGTTGTACCTGGCGCAATCTATATAACGTGCTCTACCTGGCGCAATCTGTATAACGTGCTCTACCTGGCACAGTGTGTATAACGTGCTCTACCTGGTGCAATCTGTATAGCGTGCTCCACCTGGTGCAGTGTGTATAACGTTTTGTAACTGGCGCAATCTGTATAACGTGTTCTACCTGGCTCTGTCTGTATAACGTGTTCTACCTGGCGCAATCTGTATAGCGTGCTCTACCTGGTGCAGTGTATATAACGTGTTGTAACTGGCGCAGTGTGTATAACGTGCTCTACCTGGCGCAGTGTGTATAACGTGTTCTACCTGGTGCAATGTGTGTAACGTGCTCTACCTGGCGCAGTTTGTGTAACGTGCTCTACCTGGTGCAGTGTGTGTAACGTGCTCTACCTGGCGCAGTGTGTATAACGTGCTCTACCTGGTGCATTGTGTATAACGTGTTCTACCTGGCGCAATGTGTATAGGGTGTTCTAACTGGTGCAGTGTGTGTAACGTGCTCTACCTGGTGCAATGTGTATATAACGTGCTCTACCTGTGTGGTGTAATGTGAATTGGTACTGTTATGTGGCCATGCTCTTTCCCCATGAAGCCACACCCCTACATTTTTGGTGCTCACCTTCGGCGCGCACTGTCCTTGGTTTGAGGTATGGCAGGGGGAGCACCAATTTACTTTCTGCCAAAGGGCACTGAAATGTCTAGTTACAGCTCTGGGGCAGAGTGTCCTGTATGCTACACAGCCCAGCAGCATTGTCACCCCCTCCTCCCCCTCGCAATTCTTTTGTAGTGTCGAAATCAAGTCTGTTTTTATATTTGAATAATTAATAAGATGAATATGAACCTTCATTCCGATGGGACCCAGAAAAGGACAGATAGGACCCCAATTTTTAAAAGTGAGGGGTCCGTGGGACCCACTTTTTTGGGGGCTCAGCGCGATCACTGATCACTGTTGTAATGTGTATAGGTGCTCTCTTCGCCGCAATGTGTAAAAATGGGGACGCTGTCTGCCATAATGTGTACAAAAGGGTATTCTGTCTGCCACAATGTGTTAAAAAGTGGACGCTGTCTGCCGTAATATGTATAAAGGTGCTCTGTCTGCCACAATGTGTAAAAAAGGGGACGCTGTCTGCCGTAATGTGTAACAAGGGGACACTCTCTGCCGTAATGTGTAAAAAAGGGGACTCTGTCTGCCGTAATGTGTAAAAAAGGGGACTGTCTGCCGTAATGTGTAATAAGGGGACGATGTCTGCCATAATGTGTAAAAAGGGGACGCTGTCTGCCGTAATGTGTAGAAAGGGGAATCTGTCCGCCATAATGTGTGAAAAGGTGGACTCTGCCGTAATGTGTAAAAAGGGGGTTTTGCCTGGTGTAGCGGCGCTACTGTGCGGCGTAATTTGAATAATGGAGATTACTGTGCACCGTAATATGAATTGGTATTTTGTGGCCACACCCCTTCCCCATGAAGACATGCCCCTATATTTTTGACACGCGCCTACAGTGCGCACTACCCCTATTTTGCATGCGTGGGGTGGGGGCGCCGATGCCGTTTCTTGCACACAGCTCTAAAATGTCTAGTTAAGGCACTGTTTCTAGACTATAGTGGACAGTTAAAGGTAAAACTAAAATGATAGCAGTGTGCAGCCCCCTCATCTAATCTAAATTAGACTTGTTTTTGCCTTTGGCACCCACTGCTGACACTTGTATGTGTTGTCCCAGCTTGATGTAAAGTTATCAGCAGTGAGAAGAATTTGCGCAGCGCCTAGGTACTGTAGTATAGGGATAGCAGCACCTGTCTAAATTGGTGGTGGTCACAGCTGTAGGTTCTATTAGGCATACGCACCTTCCACCTACTTAGATACATTGGTAAAAACATATACCTATTCCTTGCTTATAACAAGTGCTCCAGGTGCCTGGTTTTTATTGAAACAGAAGTGATAGAACAGTATATGGGTCCCTATGGAAGGAGACACTTTCTAAACTTGTACTACCAGGATGAGCTGCCTGTAGCACATATTAGAGCATCACGGCTGGCTTTTACTGAGAGCGGTTCAGGCAGTATTACAAAGCACTAACTTCATGGTGGTTTTCATCTGTGTATTTCATTATAATTTTTTTTCTTAATTTTAAGTAAAATTTTCTTGACACCGTTACAATATAGCTGTGCTTCTGGAACATTCTTTGCTCTTTGTGGCTTTGGTGGAATAATAAGCTGTAGTACAACACATACTGAAGTGGTCCCACTAGGGGCCCGATTCATTACCGTTTGCGAATGTGAGATAGCATGCAGTGAGCGATTATCATCAGACTGCACATGTGGTGCAAACGTATTGCACGTATGCAAAGGGCAAAATGCGATAGCCTTGCACATGCAGCCTAATTGTATAGAGAACGCATTTTGTTTGACAGGAAGTGACCGTTTGTGGGTGGTAACATGGCATTTGTGGGGAGTGGTTGAGAAAACGCAGGTGTGTCATGGCCGTTTTCGGGCAAGTATCTCATGTCATCTGCGAAATCTGCAATAAAAAACATTGCTGCCCGGTGCGACTGCATTCTGATTTGAGTATGCTGGGGTCAGCCACAATTGTCCATGGTGTCATTGTGATTCTGCTAATACCAACACAAATTTGTGAATGCATCCATCAGTGGGGGTCTTTTATCCTTTCTGGGCGGCTCTACACATGCGATTTTCTTTAGCAAGAGCAGATTTGTGAACATCACTATCTCATCCTCAATATGGATCCATAGTGAATTAGGCCCCAGGTCTGGTTAAATGCAGAATACAGGTTTTTTTATGCATGTATCCTAAAGTGTACTTGCTGTGCAAACTAACCGGTATCCGGACTCCAGGTCCACAACAAAAAGGTCGACACACCTTAGGTCGACGCCAATTGGTCGACACACCTTAGGTCGACATGGACAAAAGGTCGACGTGGACAAAAGGTCGACATGAACAAGGTCGACATGGAAAAAGGTCGACATGAGTTTTTCGCAATTTTTTCCTTTTTTGGAACCTTTTCATACTTAACGATCCACGTGGACTACGATTAGAACGGTAATCTGTGCCGAGCGGAGCGAAGGCACCATGCCCGAAGCATGGCGAGCGAAGCGAGCCATGCGAGGGGACGCGGTGCACTAATTGGGGTTCCTGGTCACTCTATGAAGAAAACGACACCAAAAAAACATAAAAAACTCATGTCGACCTTTTTCCATGTCGACCTTGTTCCTGTCGACCTTTTGTCCATGTCGACATGTTGTGCATGTCGACCTAAGGTGAGTCGACCAATTGGCGTCGACCTAAGGTGTGTCGACCTTTTTGTTGTCGACCCTGGAGTCCCAGACCCAACTAACCAGTGTTTTATTACTTCAATATTATGGAAGCGAAGCATGTTTGTAAAAAGCATGGTATGTTTTAGTTTGTTCATGTGGGCAATTACATGGCTTTGGTGGCATCCTCAGTTATGGTCTACTCTAACCCATACTGCTCCCCAAACTCTGAACAGTATGTAATACACCTACCAGTAGCAGTGCGGTCACTATGGCATATGCCAATAGTGTGCACAGTGTACATCATAGTGCAGCCCTCCCTGACATGCTCCTCTATCAGTTTCATGTGTGTGTATGTAAATCTGGCTCTGATACTGGCCAGTGCCTCCCCAGCCATTTACCTCACCCGCACGTCACTGAAGCAGAGCAGCGTGGGAGAGGGTCTCCCAACATCCTCCACCACCACCACCACAAAACACTG
Organism: Pseudophryne corroboree; assembly: GCF_028390025.1. NCBI lineage: Eukaryota > Metazoa > Chordata > Amphibia > Anura > Myobatrachidae > Pseudophryne > Pseudophryne corroboree. The sequence goes on along the minus strand of NC_086453.1, from coordinate 210,890,128 downwards.
CGGCCTACAGGTGGGACAGCGAAACAGTCTATTTAAAATGGGACTGTCCCGCCATAATTGGGACTGTTGGGAGGTATGCAGTAGTGAGGGTGTGACTAATTTAATAAAATAAAATACATTTAAATAGGCTGTAGGCACTAAAAAGTCAGATAATAAATACAAACACTTACAAATGTGAGTCAATTAAAAGTGATTAAAAAACAAAATAATGAAAAACAGAATGGAACATGGTTCATGGCTCAACTGCTTCCTCTGACCAGATACAGAATCTGGAGATGGCGTTAGCTACAGGGGATAAGCTCCTTGGTAAATTTAGTAAAGAAGTAGCTCCTATGGAGCGATCAAAAATGGGATGGCAGCAGTTATCTCTGGTTCCACATAGATACATTCGGAGGATACTTAATATATATAGGCATATCCCAATACCTGTGTTTTGGGGGAATATCCAGCAAATAATAATGACTAAATATCCCCAAAATGTGCAGATTTTGATTTGGGTGGGGGGTGTCCAAACTCAAATCTAAATTACAATGTGAACATAAAGCTGCCAGAATTTGTTGGTTACATGCCAGTATTTACGCTACTGCACACAACAATAAATGTATTTGCACCCCTTGCATTGCAGCATGGTTACTCCAAGTGCAAAGATACTTGCTTTATTTGCTTTGCTGCAAACTCAGAATCAGTCCCATGTTACTTTACTGAAGCTCTTATGCCTTGGTAAGTAAAGTAGCTGGAACAGAGGAGTTGCTGATACATATTCCAAGTAGATCATATTCCAAGTAGGTGTGTTAAAATATACCAGCGATGACTGTAAAACATCTACTTAGAAGGGTCTTGGCACATACAAATGGATAACAGGAAATCTCCGTATTAGGGAAATCCTGACACAGCAGCTGTAAAGTTTTCAGATACCTCCTTAAAAATATAGCTACAACTTTAATCATGTCTTATTACAAGTAATAAAGGAAAAGCTTACCTACCACCTTCCTATGTACAGTCTTTTCCTTTACAAAAACAAACAGTATTTTCTCTGAGAGTTCAGTGTTTCCGCAACAGTCCCTTTCCAGATTCTGAGTTCTGTTACATACTCCAGTGAGTACTGTTATATGCCCCAGCCCACAGACGTAGTGATCTCAGCAAATAGCCAAACATTTCCAGTAACAGGCACACCCTTCACAGGGCGAACCAGCTGGAGTGATTTTATTTTAGTCAGTTAAAGCACTGTTCTCACACTCTTCTCTCATAATGATATATTCTTGAACCATTAATTCACGCATTTGCATTGTTTCAAATGTAAGTCATTCATGCAAAATAATACATTAGCCAAGCTTATTACCAGGCTATTTGGCATCTTTTGTATTAAACCTATTGACCGAAAAACACAATGAAAAAGCACTATGTTTAGAAACTTTAGAAACATTGACCGACAACAAATATACGGTTAATACTTTGGTGTTTGCTTATATCAGTTGATAACAACTAGATCCGTACAAAGATGCCAAACGCATAAGTCATATGATCATGTCTACTAGAATAGATACAAAGCTCTACAGTTCTGTGTTGTCAGCCTCTTCTCTATTCAAAGTGAAGTAACTTAACTACAAATATAGAGACTGAGCTAGAGGTGGATTTACACTTATTTTTCCATATCTGTATTGTGAGTTACACATTTTTTGCATATAAATGTGTCTAGAGCAGATGTATGGCAAATTTTCATTGGTGTAGGGCAATATCAGAATTGTGTAACTAAGAACATGATTCATCTGTAAGCGGCATGCTTAACTTGTTCCTGCACATCCTATCTGGACTGCACTTGCACATTATCACCCAAGAAAATCATTGGTGGTTTAACTATAAATCCCTGAGTGCTGCACATGCAAAGACCTTGGCCATCGGACAAACACTGCTTCTGTTATTTCGATGGCAAAAACACTTGCCTTTGACCGTAGACCATCAACACTTGCAAAACCATCGTTGAACAATGGCAATCCAAAGAACTTCATCTTCTACATGCATGAACACACTCTAATAATTTTCATCAGCTAGGGAATTTACCCTGTCAGCTTTTTTAGTGAGTCTTGTGACTGATGTGACAGATATCCCCTCTGTACAGTGCTATGTAACTGGTGGCACCATCTAAATGACAACAACAATGTGTAATACATTGTTGTGCAATCAATTACTACAAAGTGTGATGACCAAATATCTAAATTTGAATTGTAATGCTAGTTGATCCACCCTCTAACTAAATCCGTCCAGGATAATCTTCGACCCATTGCTGCCAGCTGATGTCTATAATAGCGTTTATAATATCTCCGGGATATATAAAGAGGAGGTGATGTAGCGCTGAAGTATGGAACTGAGTCATCTGCATTAAGTTTCCAAAGTAACAAAATTACAATACCTATTCAGGGGCAAATGCAGGTTTTGTAGGGGGGGGGGGGGGGGGGGGGGGTGTTTCCAGACTTGACACCAAGTCACATGTCCTTACTGTACTTCAACGTTTCAGAGTTTAATCCATCTTCAGGAAGGATACATGGCAATGCTACGTATCCTTCCTGATGGCGGATCAAATGTTAAAGTAAGAAGGTGTTATTTGTGCTAGGCTTTCAGCCTGCTCGAGTGACACTCATTTCTGCTGTGGTCAGAGTGCCTTCTCTGACAGACAGTATTATATAGAGAACGCCCCAAACACATATTTTACATAAATAGGGCATTAATGGAATCTCCCCAAAAATGTGTGTGTATGTGTATATATATATATATATATATATATATATATTCCATAGACAAAAAACCTTACGGTTTCACATGTCCCATTAAGGCTTACACATAATCTGGCATTTCAGAAACCTGTTTTAACTCTTCCATTCAAACTCCAAAAAGCGATGAAATTCCGATCATTAAGGCTGACGCCTTAATGGACGTGTTCCTTGCGCAATACAGATATGGTATGCCATCACAGCCTGTGGGTAAGTGCAGATTCAGCACTCTCACAGAGTGACATTGCTGTCACTCACACAATGGTGGAGCTGCTAATTCACAGATTTGTGTGCTCATTGGAATACACACATGCAGTCTATGCAACTGAAGGTCTGAGCAGTTTTGTGGTGCTCCCATCCCACACAGTGCCCACAACCATCCCATTCGGTCACCACAACCATCCCACCTTGTTACAACATCCTTCTAACTCCATACATCCATCTCACTTAGTATACACATTTTGCTCCCTCAAACATCTTGGTTAATTGCTAAAACTATAATACCCCATCTACGGTCTATGCATCTACACTTACTTCCCCTATATACCCCCATGTTGCTCTGTCTTCCCCAATCCCTACTGCTGTGATCTCCCATCTGTGCTAGTCTGTACTAACTTATCTGCACCATCTGTCTTTCCGCACTTGTGCCTTGTCTGTACCACCATTTCCTTCTCTCTGTGCTGCTCAGTGTTTCCCTCTTCAACGTCACTCTGTCTCCTCCAGTACAGGGCACACTGTCTTCTCTCCCATCTGAACCAGTTTTCTACCCATCTGCATCGTTGCCCCCATCCGCACCATTCTGTCTCCCTTCCCATACTTGCTTAATCTACCTCCTATCCACAGCCCTCTTACCCCATTCATGTAGCTGAGGTTGCCCTATCCAACCCACCCAAGGATTAGGCCTAGCTGCCACACCCCAAGGGAAGGTAAAAATACTTATCCCTTCCAATGTTGAGACTGTATTCCCCTCATCCATGCTGCTCTGCCTTCCTCATCTGCACCGTTTCTTTCCATCTGTACTTTCCCCCTCATCCACACGGCACTGTCCACCCATTCACACAGCTCTGTCTCCCCACCATCTGTGCCACTGTCTTTTCCCCATCTGTGCCACTGTCTTTTCCCCATCTGTTGCACGCTGTCTTATCTCCCCTCATCTGTGGGGGTAATTCAGGGTTGATCGTAGATGTGCTAAATTTAGCACATCTACGATCATTTACTCTGACATGTGGGGGGTCCCGCACAGGGATAGTCCACTCCGCATGTCAGGCCCTACCACCCCATCCACAGGTATAAAAGCTTTGCACGGCGGTGATGCTTTTGTACCTGACAAGTAGCTCCCTGGCAGCGCAGCTCCTGCGCTCTTAGCAGGGGGATAACCACCGTAGTCTGCCCCCCCCCCAATGGTCCGGAAACGCCTCAGTTGTGCTGACCATGCCCCGCCAATGACGTTCTAATGCCGTTGGCATGCCCCCCTCCTTCCCCGCAACCGCCTCTGCTTGTCAATCAGGCAGGGCGATCGCAGCCAGTGAGATGCTCTCTGGTCTCCCGGGGTACGCATGCACAGTGCGGCCATTGCGCATGCGCACCCCACAAACTAATTCAGACTGCGATTGCTGCTGCTGCGGTCTGAATTATCCAGTGTTTCTTTGTCACCACCCATCAATGCTGCTTAGTCTTCCCTCTATTCACGCACTTCTGTTCCCCCATCCGCTCTGTCTCCTCCCTCCAACCAACAACACTCTTACCTCATCCGAGCAGCTTGGTCTTCCGCTCAGACCTTCAGTTGCATAGACTGCATGACATGTGTGTATTCCAATGAGCACACAAATCTGTGAATTAGCAGCTCCACCATTGTGTGAGTGACAGCAATGTCACTCTGTGAGAGTGCTGAATCTGCACTTACCCACAGGCTGTGATGGCATACCATATCTGTATTGCGCAAGGAACACGTCCATTAAGGCGTCAGCCTTAATGATCGGAATTTCATCGCTTTTTGGAGTTTGAATGGAAGAGTTAAAACAGGTTTCTGAAATGCCAGATTATGTGTAAGCCTTAATGGGACATGTGAAACCGTAAGGTTTTTTGTCTATGGAATTTCATAGCTTTTTTTCAATTTATTTTTTTTAATTCAGAAATGTAAAAATTTCACACTAAGAATAAACATTTGATTTTTTAAATGTTTAATGAAAATGTTTTTATAACATCACTGTTCTGTACAAAATGCAAAATATTTTTATTTACCAAACAGAATTGTTATACTTTTAACTTTGGTCAAAATACTTTGTTGCCTTTGCGAATGATGCAGGTAGGGGGGTAGGCGGCAGCAGCCTGTGACTGAGGCTAGAGGCATGTGTGAAATGCATTGCGTGTACGTGTGAGGTGCCGTGTGCGTCAGGTGCTGTGCTTATATATCTATGTGTGTTTGTCAGATGCTGCATGTATATACATCTGTGTGTTTTAGGTCCTGCGCGTATATATGTGTGTGTCAGGTGCTGCACATATATGTGTGTGTGTCAGGTGGCGCACATATATATGTGTGTGTCAGGTGCCACGCGTATATATGTGTGTGTCAGGTGCCACGCGTATATATGTGTGTGTCAGGTGGCGCGCCTATATGTGTGTGTGTCAGGTGGCGCATGTATATATGTGTGTCAGGTGGCGCGCATATATATGTGTGTGTCAGGTGCTACGCATGTACATACGTATGTGTGTGGTGTCGATGCGCATGTATGTGTGTGTCACGTGCCACGCGTGTACATGTGTGTGTGTTTGTTAAATGCTACATCTGTGTATATGTGCATGTGTGCCAGGTGCTGCGTAAATGCTATGTGGATGTGTGTGTTTCAGGTGCTGCGTGTATATGTGTGTGTGTGTGTCAGGTGCTGAATGTATGTGTGTGTGTCAGGTTCTGCGTGTGTGTGTGTGTGTGTGTGTCAGGTGCTGCGTGTGTGTGTGTGTATCAGGTGCTGTGTGTTTGTGTGTGTGTGTGTGTCAGGTGCTGCGTGTTTATGTGTGTTTGTCAGGTGCTGCATGTTTATGTGTGTGTGTCAGGTGCCATGCGTGTATGTACACGTGTGTGTCGGGTGCCATGCGTGTATGTACACGTGTGTGTCAGGTGCCACGCGTGTATGTACATGTGTGTGGTGCAACGCATGTACGTACATAGGTGGGTAGGGTGCCGCGTGTGTACGTATAAGCATACAGTGCCATGCGTGTACGTACGCATGTGTGTGTATATATATATATATATATATATATATAAGAGAGGTGTCGCGCGTGTATGTAAACGTGTGTGTATCAGTTAGGTGTCAGGCGTGTACGTACACGTGTGTGTGTCAGGTGTTGCACGCGTACGTACATGTGTGTCAGCTGTTGTGCGTGTACGTACACGTATGTGTCAGGTGTCGCATGTGTGCATACACGTGTGTGTGTGTGTCCAGACACACGTGTGGGTGTGTGTGTGTCAGGTGTTGCGCGTTTATGTACACACGTGCTTGTCAGGTGTCGTACGTACACGTGTGTGTCAGGTGTCGCGGGTGTGTGTCAGGTGTCACGCGTGTACGTACACGTGTGAGTGTCAGGCGTGTACGTACACGTGTGTCAGGTGTCATGCGTGAACGTACACACGTGTGTGTGTGTCAGGCGTCGCACGTGTATGTACACGTGTGTGTCAGGTGTCACGCGTGTAAGTACACATGTGTGTGTGTCAGGTGTCACGTGTGTACGTACACACGTGTGTGTGTGTCTGGTGTCGCGAGTGTACGTTCATGTGTATGTCAGGTGTCACACGTGTACGTTCATGTGTATGTCAGGTGTCACACGTGTACGTTCATGTGTATGTCAGGTGTCACGCGCGTACGTACACGTGTGTGTGTCAGGTGTCACACGTGTACTTACACATGTGTGTCAGGTGTCACACATGTAAGTACACGTATGTGTGTGTCAGGTGTCACGCGTGTACGTACACGTATGTGTGTGTCAGGTGTCACGCGTGTACGTTCACGCGTGTGTGTGTCAGGGGTCACGCGTGTACGTACACGTGTGTGTGTGTGTCAGGTGTCACGCGTGTATGTACACATGTGTGAGTGTCAGGTGTCACGCGTGTATGTACACATGTGTGAGTGTCAGGTGTTGCACATGTACATACACGTGTGTGTCAGGTGTCACGCGTGTATGTACACATGTGTCTGTGTCAGGTGTCCCGTGTGTACATTCACACATGAGTGTGTCAGGTGTCACACGTGTGTGTGTGTGTGTGTCAGGTGTAGCGCGTGCACGTACCGTGTGCGTGTCAGGTGTTGCGCATGTACGTACATGTGTGTGTTAGGTGTCACGCGTGTATGTACACACGTGTGTGTGTGTCAGGTGGCCAGCGTGTACATACACACGTGTGTCAGGTGTCACACGTGTGTGTGTCAGGTGTCACACGTGTGTGTGTCAGGTGTCACACGTGTGTGTGTCAGGTGTCACACGTGTGTGTGTCAGGTGTCACACGTGTGTGTGTCAGGTGCCGCGCGTGTACGTACACACGTGTGTGTGTGTGTGTCAGGTGTCGCACATGTACGTTCACATGTTTGTGTGTCAGGTGTTTCACGTGTACGTACACGTGTGTGTGTCAGGTGTCACGTGTGTACGTACACGCGTGTGTTTGTCAGGTGTCACACATGTACGTACACACGTGTGTGTGTGTGTCCGGCGTCACGAGTGTACGTACATGTGTATGTCAGGTGTCACGCGTGTACGTACATGTGTATGTCAGGTGTCACGCACGTACGTATTTGTATGTGTCAGGTGTCACACGCGCGTACGTACGCGTGTGTGTCAGGTGTCACACGCGCGTACGTACGTACGCGTGTGTGTGTCAGGTGTCACACGTGTACGTACACGTGTGTGTCAGGTGTCACGCGTGTACGTACACGTGTGTGTGTGTCAGGTGTTGCGCATGTACGTACACGTGTGTCAGGTGTCACGCGTGTATGTACACATGTGTGTCAGGTGTCGCGCGTGTACGTACACATGTGTGTGTCAGGTGTCACACGTGTGTGGTGTCGCGCGTGTGTACGTGCGCGAGTGTGTGTGTCAGGTGTCGCGCGTTTACGTACATGCGTGTGTGTGTGTGTCAGGTGTCGCGCATGTACGTACACGTGTGTGCGTGTGTGTGTCAGGTGTCACGCGTGTGTGTGTGTCAGGTGTCGCATGTTTACGTACATGCGTGTGTGTGTCAGGTGTCGCGCGTGTACGTACATATGTGTGTGTGTCAGGTGTCGCGCGTGTACGTACATGTGGGTGTGTGTGAGGTGTCGCGCATGTACGTACACACGTGTGTGTGTGTTTGTCAGGTGTCATGTGTGTGTGTGTCAGGTGTCGCGCGTGTACGTGCGTGTCAGGTGTCGCGCATGTACGTACACACGTGTGTGTGTGTGTCAGGTGTCGTGTGTGTGTGTGTCAGGTGTCGTGTGTGTGTGTCAGGTGTCGTGTGTGTGTGTCAGGTGTCGTGCGTGCGTGTCAGGTGTCGTGCGTGCGTGTCAGGTGTCGTGTGTGTGTGTGTCAGGTGTCGTGCGTGCGTGCGTTTGTGTGTGTGTGTGTGTGTGTGTGTCAGGTGTCGCGCGTGTACGTGTGTGTGTGTGTCAGGTGTCGCGCGTGTACGTACACACGTTTGTGTGTCAGTCGTCGCACGTACACGCGTGTGTCAGGCGTCTCGCGTGTACGTACACGCGTGTGTCAGGCGTCTCGCGTGTACGTACACGCGTGTGTCAGGCGTCTCGCGTGTACGTACACGCGTGTGTCAGGCGTCTCGCGTGTACGTACACGCGTGTGTCAGGCGTCACGCGTGTACGTACACGCGTGTGTCAGGCGTCACGCGTGTACGTACACGCGTGTGTCAGGCGTCACGCGTGTACGTACACGCGTGTGTCAGGCGTCACGCGTGTACGTACACGCGTGTGTCAGGCGTCACGCGTGTACGTACACGTGTGTGTCAGGCGTCAGGCGTGTACATACATGTGTGTCAGGTGTCACACGTGTACATACATGTGTGTCAGGTGTCATGTGTGTGTGTGTGTGTCAGGTGTCGTGCGTGCGTGCGCGTCAGGTGTGCGGGCCCGTGCGCGTCGCGCGCGTGCACGTACGCATGTGTGTGCGCGTCAGGTGTCGCGCGTGTACGTACGCACGCACGTGTGCGTCAGGTGTCGCGCGTGTACGTACGCATGTGTGTGCGTCAGGTGTCGCACGCGCGTGTGTACAAGCGCGTGTGTGTCAGGTGTCGCGTACGTACAAGCGCGTGTGTGTCAGGTGTCGCGCGGACTGACGTACAATCGCGTGTCAGGTGTCGCGTACGTACGAACACGCGCGTGTCAGGTGTCGCGCGCGTGTGTCAGGTGTCGCGCGCGTACGTACACGCGTGTGTGTCAGGTGTCGCGCGCGTACGTACACGCGTGTGTGTCAGGTGTTGCGCGCGTACGTACACGCGTGTGTGTGTCAGGTGTCGCGCGCGTACGTACACGTGTGTGTGTCAGGTGTCGCGCGCGTACGTACATGCGTGTGTGTGTCAGGTGTCGCTTGCGTTTGTACACGCTTGTGTCAGGTGTCGCGTACGTACACGTGTGTGTGTCAGGTGTCGCGCGCGTACGTACACGCGTGCGTCAGGTGTCACGCGCGTACGTACACACTTGTGTGTCAGGTGTCACGCGTGTACGTACACATGTGTGTGTCAGGTGTCACGCGTGTACGTACACATGTGTGTGTCAGGTGTTGCGCATGTACATACACATGTGTCAGGTGTCACGTGTGTACGTACACACGTGTGTGTGTCAGGTGTCGCACGCGTACGTACACGCTTGTGTGTCAGGTGTCGCGCGTGTGTGTCAGGTGTCACACGTGTACATACACGCGCATTTGTCAGGTGTCGCGCGTGTACGTACACGCGCGTGTGTCAGGTGTCACGTGTGTACGTGCATGTGTGTGTCATGTGTCGCATGTGTACGTAAGCGTGCGCGTTTCAGGTGACGCGCGTGTGTGTGTGTCTGTGTGTCAGGCGTGTACGTACACACGTGTGTGTGTGTCAGGCGTCGCACGTGTACGTACACACGTCAGGCGCCGCACATGTACGTACACATATGTGCGCGTCAGGTGTTGCGCATGTACGTACACATATGTGCACATGCACGTCAGGTGTCGCGCGTGTATATACACGTGTGTGCGCATCAGGTGTCGTGCATGTGCATCAGGTGTCGCACGTGTACGTACACGTGCATGTCAGGTGTCGCACGTGTGTGTGTGTGTGTGTGTCAGGTGTCTTGTGTGTGCATCAGGTGTCGCACATGTACGTACACATGTGTGTCAGTTGTGTGAGGTGCCACGTGTTTGTCAGGTGCCGCACATGTATATGTGTGTTAAATGCTACATGCATTTATGTGTGTGCCAAGTACTGCATGTGTATATTAGTGTGTCTGATAATGTGCCTGTATCAGTTGCCGTGCGTGTGTGTGTCAGGTGTTGTGCGTGTATATATGTGTGTATAAGGTGTTGCGCGTGTATATATGTGTGTGGCTGTGAGGTGCTGTGCGTGTATATGTAGGTGCTGTGTGTGTGTGTTTCAGGTGCTCTGCGTGTATATACGTGTGTCAGGTGCTGCGTGTATATACATGTGTGTCAGGTGCTGTGTGTATGTGTGTGTGAGTGGCAGATGCTGTGTGTATATGTAGTGAGTGGCAGATGCTTTGGGTGTATATGAGTGGCAGGTGCTGTGCATGTATATATGTGTGTGTGTGTGTGTGTGTGTGTGTGTGTGTGTGTGTGTGTGAGGTGCTGCAAGTGTATGTGTGTTAGGTGCTGTGTGTGTATTAAATGCCACGTCTATGTATGTGTCAGGTGCTGCCTGTCTATGTGTGTGTCAGACGCTGCATGTTTATATTAGTGTGCCAGCTGTTGTGCATGTGTCAGGTGTTGCACGTCTACATTATGTGTGTGTGTCAGGTGCAGCACATGTATATGTGTGTGTTAGGTGATGCGCGTGTATATAAGAGTGTGTCAGGTGGTGCGAGTGTATGTGTGTGTGTCAGGTGGTGCGAGTGTATATGTGTGTGTCAGGTTCTGTGCGTGTTAAATGCCTTGTGTGTGTGTCAGTTGCTGCATGTGTAGATTAGTGTGTCTGATGTTATGCATGTGTGTATATGAGAGTCAGGTGCTGCCTTTGTGTGTGTCAGGTGTTGCACGTGTATATGAGTGTCATGTGCTGCATGTGTGTTAAATACCGCCCCCCCCCCCCAACACACACATACCGAGCTCTCTAGATCTGCTCTCTCTCCTGAGGAGCGCTGTTTTCCACAGATACTGGCAGGTTGTCTTTCCCCTGCCTGTCACCGGCTCTTCTGCTGTGAGCGTTCTTCTACGACTCCTGTCAGCATGCATTGCTTGTATGACTGCAGATCAATGGTTCCCCTCACACCCCTATATAAAAATAAATAAATAAATAAATATATATGAGTGGAAAGCAACACTCAGGGCACAGGAGACTGTACTGAAGGGGCAACAAGCAAGGCGCAGGGGCTGGGTGGGGCGGCACGCAGACACAGGACTGTACGGGGGATCAACACTCAGGGCACAGGGGACTGTACAGTGGGGAAATGCACAGGGCGCATGGGACTATACAGGGGGGTAACACACAGGGCGCATGGGACTATACAGGGGGGCAACACACAGGGCGCATGGGACTATACAGGGGGGCAACACACAGGGCGCAGAAGACTGTTTAGGGGCGACATACAGGGTGCAGGGGACTGTTATGGAGGGGTGACTCGCAAGGTGCAGGATGCAGGGGACTGTATGGGGTGGTTACACGCAGGTGCAGGGGACAGTAACGGGTGTAAGCGACACGCTGGGTGCAGGGGACTGTACTGAAGGGGTCGACACGCAGGGTGCAGGGGATGTAGTGAGGGCAACATAAAGGGCGTCGGGTACTGTAAGTAGGACAATATGCGGGCATAGGGTACTGTAAGTGGGGCAACATTCAGGGCCAGGGGACTGTACAAGGGGGGGCGGGAGCGACAACAGACAAGGTGCAGGGGACTGTACGGGTCTGTGGGCATCATACATGGGAATGTACAGGGGTAGGGCGACATGCAGGATGCAGGGGACTGTACGGGGGTGTGTGTGACTTGAAGGGCGCAGGGGACAGTACCGGGTAAAGCCACACGCAGGGGACTGTACTGAAGGGGGCGACATGCAGGGCGCAGGGGATTGTACACGCAGGGTGCAGGGGACTGTACAGGGGGAAAGCGACTCTCAGTGTGCAGGAGACTGTACTGAAGGAGTTGACACGCAGGGTGCTGACTGTACAGGGGTGGGCAACATGAGGGACTGTACGGTGGGGCTGACACACATAGGGTGCAGAGGACTGTACAGGGGGCGACTTGTAACAATCTGGGCAGCACTCACCTGATGAGAAGGAGCAGGAACAGGCATGGAGGTGTACACCGATGGCCATCCTTCTTTAGAGTGATCCCAGGCGCTAGGTACACAGACAGAGAGGGGAGGCAATCAAAGGGGGAGGGCTGTCAATGAACATATCCGGGCGGCTGCAGGGAGGATCAGTGAGGGTGGAGCCGGTCACAAAGCACAGGGGAAGAAGCGGGGAGCCGAGAACACAGCATAGGGGGGTGGAGTGGGTGAGCCGGGCACCCAGAACGAGGACAGGAGCGGGGGAGCCGGCACACAGAACGGGGCGGGGGGGGGGGAGCCGGAGGGAGGGGGTGGCCGGACATACAGCGGGAGGGGTGGGAGCCGGGCACACAGAGGGGTGGGAAGGGGCAGTCAGAACTCACCCATTGCTGTGCTACTGGTACCTTGGTGGAGGACTGGTTCTCTAAATTGTGCTGCTGAAGTGCGGTCTGTGCCTCTATGTCCTAGGACTTCTGGTGCTCGGATAGATATAGATAGAGATATAGATATATATATATATATATATATATATAGATAGATAGATAGATAGATATACATACACACACACACACACACACACACACACACACACACACACACATATAACACACATATATACACATACACAAACATATAATCAAACACACATACACACATACATACATACTTACATACACAAGCACAAACAAACCCAAATACATACTGTACATATCATACAAATACACACAGAAACAAAGTAAAACTTACATATACAGTAAAACTTACATATAGTGTACACAGTGGGCTGGAGGCAGAGGGGCGAATGTGTGAGGACGGAGGGAGCTGCCGGCCCGGGACATTCATGACTGTAAGCAGAGAGCTGCATCGGGCCGTGAGTACTGGCCTTTAGCTTTCTGTAGTTGCTGCAGCTCCGCACCCCGCGATCGCGATCGCGGTCGCATCTTTTTTTTTTTCAGCTGTGTCTCTGTCTCAAAAAGATAACTCGGCTCATCAGGGGGGGGGTTTCCAGGTACTCGGAAACCCCCCCTGCGTGCGCCACTCCCCAGAGGAGAATTTATGAAAGGGGACTCACTGACCGTGAGAGGCCTGCTAGAGAGACGAGCTGTGCTGGCCGGGTCTCCTGTTAGGGAACATAGCAGGCCCACTGTAGAGAAGAGAGCCGTGCTGTGGAGGAGGTCCAGGCAGCGTGACCTGGCGGCAACTTGGAGAAGTCAGTCTGAAGCGGCTGCTGAGGGAGGGGGCCGCACGTCCAGAATCCTGCTGGCGGCGCCTCCCTGATTCTGCCAGAGAACTCTCAAAGGAGACGGAGAGGCGGCGGTCGGCTCCTGGAGGCCAAGTGAGGCAGTGCCTGTGATCAATTATGTGTGACAGCAGGACGACCGCCTCTATCGCTCATCATAAAATCCGCTCTGTCTGTGACTGACGGAGCATAATGTGGGCGAGCAGGTGCAGGCTTCCAGCGGCAGCTGTCCGATCATGTGCGCCGACAGCCTGCTGGGGCCTGGCCTGCACAGATGTACTTTTAATGTGCAGCGCTGTTCTATCATCGGCGGATGCCGCGGCCGGGCCCCTGGTACTAGCCGGGCCCCAAGGGAGTGTCTTGGGTACTCCTCAAATCTGAAAGTGGCTGTGTGTACCTGTAACTGAGCATGCTGGCGGCTGCGGCGAGGGGTCTGGGCTACTGGCTTCAAAGTCGGCCATGCCTGTACACTCATATGAAGCCTCTCTCCGTACACCCCCTGCTGGCGGCCACTGCGCAGCCGCAACAAATTGAAAAGCCCTATCTTTATAATGGGGCATATTTTACTTAATTAAAAAAAAACTATAACTTTCTCAAAAACCACAACCCCAAAAGGCACTACACTGGGGCATACTCTATCTAGTAAAACAAACCCCAAGTCTTAATTCGTCCTCTATCCTGAGTTATGCCTTCCCAAAAATCTCCTCATTCACTCTATGGGAATACGGTGTCAAAAAGCCACTGAGGGAGTGGCAGAAAAAAACTGACAGTTGGAACTTTAGCTTACTCCCAATTCCTCATTTTTTATTATTTTGCCCTGAAATTTGGCATGCAGAAGCGGGTGACAATTCTACGCGTCCATGCCAAATTTCAGCTCAGTACGTCCAATCAGTTTTGAGGTGTAGCCCCTCAAACACCATGCCCCCATCTCAGAAGGTCCCTATGGGAGAATTCCGTTTGTTCGATTCAGCCTTAATATAAGGGCACGACCGTGCCCTTATAATACACACACAAAAAGTGTGAGAAGAGCGCTACTACCTGATGTTACGCAATGTAAATTTTTGAACACCAATATTTCAAAGTGAGTGCTGTGTGTATAAAAAAGGATTACAATAAACATAAAATTATAAGTTTCCCTTATAAAAGTCTTTCTGTATTATTGCACCCCAAAGTAAAGTGGCAGCAAAACAGTTTTCAGGTGACTTATATTTCTATAAGTGCAAGTAATTAATGTTCATGGATGGTAAAACTTTTGCGCCTTCGGTGCTTTTTACAGCTTGATAAATGCTTATATGCGTACCAGATTTCCAAGTATTAATTGCCTGTAGTGAGGTCTTTCTTGGATATTCTTCCTCTGTCCTTTGTAGCAGTGTGGATGTACTCATCAGATGTGGAATAATGCACAAAAGGAGAGGAGGAATGTATCAGTGCTGCGTGCTATCATATTCATTAAAGTGACTTTGTGCAATCACAAAAAAGTGCCCAGTGCAAAGTGCATCCTTGTTCTAAAAGGTAAAGCCGATCGTGCTTATTAAATAAAATTAGCCCAGTGAGTGTTTTATAGCATGAAAAGGGTAAAAATGTATATAACAATTCACATTTTTCTTTGTAGAATGAACAAAGTTTTTTTTGGCTCAAGACTATCCACCTTATTTTCCACAGACACACGCTGTACCTTCATGACAAATATGCCCCATAGAGAGAAGAAAACTCTGATAGTGTAATACAATTTTTAACAGAGTTTTAATAGACTTTACACACAAACAGAAAAAATGGACCCGTACAATATAAAAATTAGATCATGCTTATCTGAATCTACATCAGTAGAGAGGTAGTGTCATGTAGCTCTCAACGCGTTTCGTCCCTCCACGCTAATAATGGGACTTCTTCAGGAGTAGTTATGGGTGACCCTGCAGCTTAAAATCTCAAATAGCTGATTCCAAATTGGCCTCCTGACATTCCAGCGTCAGGAAGTGCCGTTTGCGCATGCGCAGAAATGCAGCGATCTTGTGTGAGATTTAGGTGTTTGTGGTAGGTGCGCTTGGCGGGATTTGGACATTTGTAGTGTTTGTCAGGCCCAGTTGAAACTCCACCGTAGGAAATCCCTTGGACTCATACCAAGACACATACTTTTTCCAAATACGATAGTAATGTCCTTTCCTAGCTTGTATCAGAATAGGAATAACTTTGTTCGGAATGCCTGTCCGAGCTAGTATCAGGCGTTCATCCTCCATGCTGTCAAACGTAGCCATGGTAAGTCCTGATAGGCGAACGACTCCTGCTGCAGCAGGTCCTCTCTAAGAGGAAGGGGCCTCGGCCAGAAGCCCTTCTCGGCCAGTCTGGAGCAATGAGGATCGCTTGAACCCTTGTTCTCCTTATGAACTTTAGCATTCTTGGGATGAGTGGGAGTGGTGGAAACATGTACACCGACTGGAACACCCACGGAGACACCAGGGCATCCACTGCTACTGCCAGTGGGTCCCTTGACCTAGAACAATAACGCCGAAGCTTCTTGTTGAGACGAGAGGCCATCATGTCTATTTGGGGTAATCCCCAAAGGTCTGTTATGTATTTGAACACCTCCGGATGGAGGCCCCACTCCCCCAGATGGAGATCTTGTCTGCTGAGGAAGTCTGCTTCCCAGTTGTCAACTCCCGGAATGAAGATTGCTGACAGTGCCAACGCGTGTTTTTCTGCTCAAAGGAGGATTCTTGTTACCTCCGCCATGGCAGCTCTGATTTTCATTCCGTCCTGTCAATTTATGTAAGCCACTGTTGTTACATTGTCCGACTGCACTTGAATGGCCCGATTTCTTAGAAGATGGGCCACCTGAAGAAGACTGTTGTATACGGCTCTTAATTCCAGAATGTTGATCGGAAGGCTGACTTCCAGAATTAACAATCTTCCTTGGAAGGTCTCCACTTGAGTGACTGCGCCCCAGCCCCGGAGACTTGCATCCGTGGTTAGTAGGATCCAGCCCTGAATCCCGAACCTGCGGCCCTCCAGAAGGTGAGGTAGTTGGAGCCACCAGAGGAGCGAAATCCTGGCCTTTGGTGACAGAGGAATTCTCAGGTGCATGTGCAGATGAGATCCTGACCACTTGTCCAGGAGAGCCAGTTGGAAGGACCGAGCATGAATCCTTCCTTACTGGAGAGTCTCGTAAGAGGCCATCATCTTTCCCAGAAGGAGAATGAATTGGTGAACCGACACCCGGGCTGGCTTCACTACATCCCGGACCATTGTTTGTATCACCAACGCTTTTTCCAATGGAAGAAAAACCCTCTGTACTTCCATGTCGAGGATCATCCCCAGAAAGGACAACCTCCTGGTTGGTTCCAAGTGTGATTTTGGAATCCAGGCCGGACGACACCCAGACGTGACTGAACTGCCTGAGTCTCGCTCCCACCGGCCCCACCTCCGGTACCAGCAGTCCACCGTCATGCGGAGGACTTTGGTGTATCTGAAATAGGTTTCTGTTCCTGGGAACCTGCCGTAGCGGGTCTCTTAGACTTGGGCCTACCTCCCCGAAAGAAGGTGTTGGACGGCCTGACCTTTCTGGGCTTCGTAGTCCAAAAGGGCTGTGATGTAGGTGAAGAAAACGGTTTCTTCGGAGCATGAGCAGCTGAGGGAAGAAAGGGAGACTTAACCGCTGTAGCCGTGGAAATCCATGCATCAAGCACTTCCCCAAAAAGAGCCTGACCTGTATACGGTAGGGACTCTACACTTTTCCTGGATTCTGTGTCGGTAGACCATTGACATAGCCACAGTCCTCGCCGCGCTGAGACTGACATGGAAAATATTCCTGCAGCCATGGAACCCAGATCTTTCATGGATTCCACCAGAAATCCCGCTGAATCCTGAATGTTGCGCAAAAATAAGCCAACATCATCCTTATCCATAGTATCCAAATCTTCAAGTAAGGTGCCAGACCACTTTACTATAGATTTGGCAATCCAAGCACTGGCAATAGTGGGACGCAGTACAGCCCCTGAACATGGATTTGAGCGTATTATCAATCTTACGATCAGCCGACTCTTTCACGGCGGTAGATCCTGGAACAGGCAACACCACCTTTTTTGAAAATCTGGATACTGACGAGTCAACAATAGGTGGGTTTTCCCATTTTTTCCTATGCTCAACAGGGAAAGGAAATGCCACCTGAATTTTTTTTCAGGGTTTTCCCAAGCCTTTTCAAAAATAGCATTTAATTCTTTTGACGCAGGGAAGGTTAGCGAGGCTTTCTTATTCTCAGTGAAGTAAGCCTCTTCAACCTGCTCAGGTAGTGTATCATTAATATTCAACACATCCCTAATAGCCTCTATCATCAACTGCTCCCCTTTAGCAAGAGATGCTGTCCCCCGTACCCCATCATCACCGTCAGAATCTGTATCGGTGTCATCCTACATAATTTGTGCTAAAGGACGCTTATGGGAGTACACAGCGAGGGGGCCTGAGGTACCAGAACTGGGCCAGACTGCCCTATTCTGCAGCACCTGGGCAGCAGATTCATTTTGTGCAACCCTCTGTGAAATCTGAGAAATCATATTTTTGATAGAGGATAACCATTCCGGCTCCCTTGCTGGAATCTGTGCTAAATCAGTGCAATCCTGATTACATGGAATGGCATCATCTTGAGAGGACAAATCCTCTGCAGCATATGACACAGAATCCCTGGACATTGCTATTGGTGACCACACACACACACACACACACACACACACACACACACACACACACACTACAGAGGGACTTTCTTATGCAGGCAGGATAATGGTGCTGAACGCTGCTGGGTCCGCTCTGAGGAGAAGCTCCACCCCCAAAATGGCGCTGACTTCCCGCTCTTCATAGGATTATACTCGCCTGAGGATTGATGCTGGCTGAGATCCGGGGACCCTGACAGGCTGAGTGACCAGTGTAGGGTGCAGGCGCTGGCTCAAGGCGCCCCTCACAGCGCCGCACAATGTATCGCTGAGCATCCCGGATTGCAGTTAATACATCTTCACAACTGCCCCCTCGCTTGCTAGGGGGGTCAGTGTCTCACTCGCCACAATCTTCAGCTCTGCAAGGGGGTGGCGGCATGCTGCTGGGTTGAGCGATCCCCTGTGGCGGGGAACGATCTATCCCCTCAGGAGCTCAGTGTTCAGTCAGTAGAGACTGTGGCTCAGACCCCGCAGGGCGGACACTGCTCCCCCCCCCCCTAAGTCCCTCGCTGCAGGGAGGCTGTTGCCAGCAGCCTCCCTGTAAAACAATAAACACTAAAAAATAACTTTTACTAAGGAAACTCTGGAGAGCTCCCCTAGCTGTGACCGGCTCCTCCGGGCACATTTTCTAAACTGAGTCTGGTAGGAGGGGCATAGAGGGAGGAGCCAGCCCACACTCTTAAACTCTTAAAGTGCAAATGGCTCCTGGTGGACCCGTCTATACCCCATGGTACTAATGTGGACCCCAGCATCCTCTAGGACGTAAGAGAAAGATAGATAGACAGTCAGACAGACAGACATAGACATACAGTAGAATTTTAGATAGATAGCTTAACAGCCATAGATATACAGTAGAGTTTTAGAGATGATAGATAGATACAGGACCGGAGATTTCATTTCATTTTTCATTTTTCTTTAAAAGCTTCTTCTCAGTGCTGCAGGAGCAGCCCCCCTGTCGTATGCCGGCTTAAAACTCTACTGTCTGTCTATCTATCTATCTATCATCTTTCTATCTGTGATCTCCCAGCGCCGCCCCTATCTTAAATGGGGGGGGCGCCACTGTCGTTTCTTGCACACAGCGCTAAAATGCCGAGTTACGGCACTGATGACGTCAAATGCGGACACGGATAGGCTGAAGTGATTGCAAGCGCTGAGTAGGTTCAGAGCTACTCTAAAACAGCACAATGTTTTTTTTGTAGCCGCTCTGCGATCCTTTCGTTCACACTTCTGCTAAGCTAAAATACACTCCCAGAGGACAGCGGCTTAGCGTTTGCACGACTGCTAAAAACTGCTAGCGAGCGATCAACTCGGAATGACCACCTTAGTCTCCCCAATGGACCCAGTCTGTTCTTGTTCCGGTCCATGCAAAAGGACTCTGAGCCTACTTCAGAACTGATCGCTGCTGTGCGTTTTTACACAGCGGGTGATCAGGTCTGCACTGCGCATGCGTATGCACCACAATGCGCAGGCGTGACGGTCCGCAGCACCGGGGAGCGCTGCGCTGGTTAGTGACGGGATGGTGCAAAAAATGCGATCGCACGGGTGAAACTGCACAAATTTTTTTTGCAGAGCTCGGCTGCACAAGCGTTCGCATTTCTGCTAAGATAAAATACACTCCCCAGTGGGCGGCGGCATAGCGTTTGCACGGCTGCTAAAACTAGCCAGCGAGCGATCAACTCAGAATGACCCCCTTTGTTCCTGCTCCTGAGATGTGATGTGTGGTAAAGAACATTCTCTCTGCATTCCGATCTCTGTGCCCTCCCCCGCTACATGCTGCAGGTGGGGGCTGTCAGTGTTCAGGGCAGCCCGACATCCTCAATAGTGAGTTTAACTATTTGAAAACCTTTATGTTTTCTACTGTAATTGCTCATGGATGCTCTTGTTGCAATTGTATCCTATTATTTTTTACCAGAGTGCTATAAGTATATATATATATATATATATATCATATTTCCCTGCACATATGAAATATCAAAAAGTGCAAATGAAAAAGTGAGATCTCTATTGTTCTATAGTAGTATATAATATTATATATACAGCATTTTTCTCTGTGCATCCTAATATTTAATTTAAACAGAATAAGGGTCAATAATGAACATGAGAAAAACAGACAACAAAAATGTCTAATGTTTTTTGACTGCATGCTTTAGGGTTAGGGTAAGGCTGCGGACAGGGAGGGTTAGGGGGTAGGAGAGGTAGGTTAGGATGCTGAACTCACCCATTTCAGTTTTGCTGCGATCGGGATGCCGGCGTCGGTATAATGACTGCCGGCATCCCGAACACCAGCATTTCATACTGATTCCATGCACACGCAAGGATGATGGTGAGCTCAATTTTCACATACTATGATGGATGAAGTGGGCTGAGTATAAGACAGGAATAGCAATATGCCTGGTTTTAATCACAAAGGCTTTCGCACCACAGCATTGTGTGTTTGCACTCTAGTAAGTGAGCATTAATAGCAGTAGCTAACAAAAGGAAAAACATGGAGGAAATAGTATTATTTACAGCGCAGTTCTTACCTTGGATCTGCCTGAATGTTTATCTCTGTTCATTCCAAATTAAAATAACTATGATTTTAAATGTTTATTAGGAATAATATGCACCTACTATTCCCCCCACCCCCCGTGATTAAATATTTGGAAACCCCCCTTTAATTATCCTGAATTTGCCCCTGGCCTCCCCTCTCGCCTGCACCTGTATGACAGACAGGCAGCAGCGGCAGGCACTTTCAGTCTTCAGCACGGTTCCCCTTTTCCCTTCCCTCCTGTGGACATTATGTGTAAGGGGCACTACTACGGTAGGTATCATGTGTAAGAGGTACTAGTCCTTTGGACATTATGTGTATTAAGGGCACTACTACTGTGGGCATTATGTGTAAGGGGCACTACTACGGTAGGTATCATGTGTAAGAGGTACTAGTCCTTTGGACATTAGATGTATTAAGGGCACTTCTGCTGTGGACATTATGTGTATAAGGGGCAATACTGTGGGTATGGTGTATAAGGTACATTACAGTGTGATGTAACGAGTATAAGGGTCACTACAGTGTGGTGTAACATGTATAAGGGTTATTACTGTGTGCCGTAACGTGAAGAAGGGACACTACTATGTGGTGTAATATGAATCAGAGGCACTATGTCCAGTGTTTTGTGAGGAAGACTGTGCCACTGTGTGGCATAATTTTAATTGGGGGTACTATTTTATGTGTCCACGCCCCTTTCTTGTGAGACCACACCACATTTTGTGGCGCGCGCCTTGAGCGTACGCTGTCCCTTTATTACGTATGGGAGAGAGGGCGCAAATTTATAGTTTGCAGGGAGGTGCCAAACACCCTAGCATCGGCCCTGGATAGATAGATAGATAGATAGATAGACAGATAGATAGATAGATAGATAGACATAGATATACAGTAGAGCTTTAGATAGATAGATAGATAGATAGATAGATAGATAGATAGATAGATAGATAGATAGATAGATAGACAAACATACAGTAGAGTTTTAGATAGACAGCCATAGATATACAGTAGAGTTTTAGATAGATAGAAAGACAGACAGATATAAATATACAGTAGAGATAGATAGATAGATAGATAGATAATACATTAGATAGACAGACATAGATATACAGTAGCGATAGAAAGATGATAGATAGATAGATAGATAGACAGACAGTAGAGTTTTAGATAGATAGATAGATAGATAGACAGACATAGACATACAGTAGAGTTTTAGATAGATAGATAGATAGATAGATAGATAGACAACCATAGATATACAGTAGAGTTTTAGACAGACAGGCAGACATAGATATACAGTAGCGATAGATAGATTATAGATACATTAGATAGATAGACATAGATATACAGTAGCGATAGATAGATAGATAGATGATAGATACAGTAGGTAGATAGATAAAGAGAGATTTCTCTGACGTCCTAGTGGATGCTGGGAACTCCGTAAGGACCATGGGGAATAGCGGGCTCCGAAGGAGGCTGGGCACTCTAGAAAGATTTATGACTACCTGGTGTGCACTGGCTCCTCCCACTATGACCCTCCTCCAAGCCTCAGTTAGATTTTATGCCCGGCCGAGGTTGGATGCACACTAGGGGCTCTCCTGAGCCTTTAGAAAGAAAGTATAGAAATTAGGTTTTTTATTTTCAGTGAGACCTGCTGGCAACAGGCTCACTGCAGCGAGGGACTAAGGGGAGAAGAAGCGAACCTGCCTGCTTGCAGCCAGCTTGGGCTTCTTAGGCTACTGGACACCATTAGCTCCAGAGGGATCGACCGCAGGCCCAGTCCTTGGTGTTCGGTCCCGGAGCCGCGCCGCAGTCCCCCTTACAGAGCCAGAAGCAAGAAGAGGTCCGGAAATCGGCGGCAGAAGACATCAGTCTTCACCAAGGTAGCGCACCGCACTGCAGCTGTGCGCCATTGCTCCTCACACACACTTCACACTCCGGTAGGGGAAAAAGGCTGCAACAAACAGCAGGTTCCCAGGAGCAAAAGTCCTCCCCCGCTTCTTCTTCCAAGTCCACCGCATGACGGTGGGGCTCCACAGGCGGAGCCAGGTACGGTGGGGGGCCGCCTCAAGGATTTCAGCGATCAGTGGGCTCGCTCATAGGTAGATCCCTGGATCCTTCAAATAGTATCTCAAACTGGAATTCGAGGCGTCTCCACCCCACCGGTTCCTAAAATCTGCCTTGCCGATTGCTCCCTCAGACAGGGAGGCGGTGCTAGCGGCAATTCACAAGCTGTATTCCCAGCAGGTGATAATCAAGGTACCCCTACTTCAACAAGGCCGGGGTTACTATTCCACACTATTTGTGGTGCCGAAACCGGACGGTTCGGTGAGACCCATTTTAAATTTGAAATCCTTGAACACATACATAAAAAAATTCAAGTTCAAGATGGAATCGCTCAGGGCGGTTATTGCAAGCCTGGACGAGGGGGATTACATGGTATCCCTGGATATCAAGGATGCTTACTTGCATGTCCCCATTTACCATCCTCACCAGGAGTACCTCAGATTTGTGGTACAGGATTGCCATTACCAATTCCAGACGCTGCCGTTTGGACTGTCCACGGCACCGAGGGTATTTACCAAGGTTATGGCGGAAATGATGATACTCCTTCGAAAAAAGGGTGTTTTAATTATCCCGTACTTGGACGATCTCCTAATAAAGGCGAGGTCCAAGGAACAGTTGTTGGTGGGAGTAGCACTATCTCAGGAAGTGCTGCACCAGCACGGCTGGATTCTGAATATCCCAAAGTCACAGCTGGTTCCGACGACACGTCTACTGTTCCTGGGTATGATTCTGGATACAGTCCAGAAAAAAGTGTTTCTCCCGGAGGAGAAAGCCAGGGAGTTGTCATCTCTAGTCAGAGACCTCCTGAAACCAAAACAGGTATCGGTGCATCACTGCACGCGGGTCCTGGGAAAGATGGTAGCTTCTTACGAAGCAATTCCCTTCGGCAGGTTCCATGCCAGAATCTTTCAGTGGGACCTGTTGGACAAATGGTCCGGATCGCATCTTCAGATGCATTTCTTAATAACCCTGTCTCCAAGAACCAGGGTGTCTCTACTGTGGTGGCTGCAGAGTGCCCATCTTCTAGAGGGCCGCAGGTTCGGCATACAGGACTGGGTCCTGGTGACCACGGATGCCAGCCTTCGAGGCTGGGGGGCAGTCACACGGGGAAGAAACTTCCAAGGACTATGGTCGAGTCAGGAGACTTCCCTTCACATAAATATTCTGGAACTAAGGGCCATTTACAATGCCATAAGTCAAGCAAAATCCCTGCTCCTACACCAGCCGGTGCTGATCCAGTCAGACAACATCACGGCAGTAAATCGACAGGGCGGCACAAGAAGCAGGATGGCAATGGCAGAAGCCACAAGAATTCTCCGATGGGCGGAGAATCATGTACTAGCACTGTCAGCAGTGTTCATTCCGGGAGTGGACAACTGGGAAGCAGACTTCCTCAGCAGACACGACCTCCACCCGGGAGAGTGGGGACTTCATCCAGAAGTCTTCCAGATGCTGGTAAACCGTTGGGAAAAACCACAGGTGGACATGATGGCGTCCCGCCTCAACAAAAAGTTAAAAAGATATTGCGCCAGGTCAAGGGACCCTCAGGCGATAGCTGTGGACGCTCTAGTGACACCGTGGGTGTACCAGTCGGTTTATGTGTTCCCTCCTCTGCCTCTCATACCAAAGGTATTGAGAATAATAAGAAAGCGAGGAGTAAACACAATTGTCGTGGTTCCGGATTGGCCAAGACGAGCGTGGTACCCGGAACTTCAAGAGATGATCTCAGAGGACCCGTGGCCTCTGCCGCTCAGACAAGACCTGCTACAGCAGGGGCCCTGTCTGTTCCAAGACTTACCGTGGCTGCGTTTGACGGCATGGCGGTTGAACGCCGGATCCTGAAGGAAAAGGGCATTCCGGAGGAAGTCATTCCTACGCTTATTAAAGCCAGGAAAGATGTTACGGCAAATCATTATCACCGCATATGGCGGAAATATGTTGCATGGTGCGAGGCCGAAAAGGCCCCAACAGAGGAATTTCAACTAGGTCGATTTCTGCATTTCCTGCAAGCAGGAGTGAATATGGGCCTAAAACTAGGCTCCATTAAAGTACAGATCTCGGCTCTGTCGATTTTCTTTCAAAAAGAACTAGCTTCAGTACCTGAAGTTCAGACATTTGTGAAAGGAGTGCTGCATATTCAGCCCCCGTTTGTGCCTCCTGTGGCACCTTGGGATCTCAACGTGGTGTTGAGTTTCTTAAAATCACATTGGTTTGAGCCACTAAAAACCGTGGATCTGAAATATCTCACGTGGAAAGTGGTCATGTTATTGGCCTTGGCTTCAGCCAGGCGAGTGTCAGAATTGGCGGTTTTATCATGTAAAAGCCCTTATCTGATTTTCCATATGGATAGGGCAGAATTGAGGACTCGTCCCCAGTTTCTCCCTAAGGTGGTGTCAGCGTTTCACCTGAACCAGCCTATTGTGGTGCCTGCGGCTACTAGGGACTTGGAGGACTCCAAGTTGCTAGACGTTGTCAGGGCCCTGAAAATATATGTTTCCAGGACGGCTGGAGTCAGAAAATCTGACTCGCTGTTTATCCTGTATGCACCCAACAAGCTGGGTGCTCCTGCTTCTAAGCAGACTATTGCTCGCTGGATTTGTAGTACAATTCAGCTTGCACATTCTGTGGCAGGCCTGCCACAGCCAAAATCTGTAAATGCCCATTCCACAAGGAAGGTGGGCTCATCTTGGGCGGCTGCCCGAGGGGTCTCGGCTTTACAACTTTGCCGAGCAGCTACTTGGTCAGGGGCAAACACGTTTGCAAAATTCTACAAATTTGATACCCTGGCTGAGGAGGACCTGGAGTTCTCTCATTCGGTGCTGCAGAGTCATCCGCACTCTCCCGCCCGTTTGGGAGCTTTGGTATAATCCCCATGGTCCTTACGGAGTTCCCAGCATCCACTAGGACGTCAGAGAAAATAAGAATTTACTCACCGGTAATTCTATTTCTCGTAGTCCGTAGTGGATGCTGGGCGCCCATCCCAAGTGCGGATTGTCTGCAATTCTTGTAAATAGTTATTGCTAACTAATGGGTTATTGTTGAGCCATCTGTTGAGAGGCTCAGTTGTTTTCATACTGTCAAACTGGATATAATATCACGAGTTGTACGGTGTGATTGGTGTGGCTGGTATGAGTCTTACCCGGGATTCAAAATCCTTCCTTATTATGTCAGCTCGTCCGGGCACAGTGTCCTAACTGAGGCTTGGAGGAGGGTCATAGTGGGAGGAGCCAGTGCACACCAGGTAGTCATAAATCTTTCTAGAGTGCCCAGCCTCCTTCGGAGCCCGCTATTCCCCATGGTCCTTACGGAGTTCCCAGCATCCACTACGGACTACGAGAAATAGAATTACCAGTGAGTAAATTCTTATTTTGAGTACCATGGTATTTAAAATGTTATTTCAAAACATTTCTAAGCCTGGCAGCTGCCTGGCTTTCTAAGCACTGACTCCATTGGTAATCTAGGCTCCGAGTCCTCACTGCAGCTACAGACAGCTCTGGTCAGTCACTGCGACCACCAGATAGAGACAGCTGTAGGGGCAGAAATGAAAGGCCAGGTGATGATCCCATTACCTGGTTGCGGCTCACCAAGTTCCTCCCTCCCTCCTCCTTGTCCCCTTGCAGCGTCTCTGCTCCTCTCCTCATTATGGCCAGCAGCACAGTGGCAGGAGTGTATAATGAGTCAGTTCAGCTCATTATAATACTGCTGGCCTTGGTGTCCCATGATAGTTGCAGGCCTCGGTGCAATGCACCAGCTGCACCACTGCAAGTTCCGCCACTGCTTTGGGTTATATTTGGAAATAGGGGTTAATTTTTGGCACTCGAATGTTGGTAAACTCACAAACTCTACAATACTTTATTTGTGGGTTTACATTTCAGTGCTATAAATTACCCTTCCTTCCTACCAGTCACGGAACTAGCGAGCGGTGGGCCCAGGTGCGACAAAATGCTTTGGGCTTCCCCCTCTCATCCCATCCAAGTCCACCCCCTCACCCCTGGAGAGGATCTGGTGAGGGGGACCTGCTCAGGGCCAGGGAAATGGATACCTACCAACAGTGATGTAACTAGACATTTTAGCGCTGTGTGCAAGAAACGGCATCGGCGCCCCCCTCTATGTAAAACAGGGGCAGTGCGTGCCGCAGGCGCACACAAAATATATAGGTGCGTGGTTTCGTGGGGAAGGGATGTGGCCACAAAATAATACCAGTTCATATAGCGGTGCACAGTAGACTCCATTATTCAAATTACGCCGCACAGTAGCACCACTACACCAGGTAGAGCTCCTTTTACACCTTACGGCGGACAGATTCCCCTTTTTACACATTACAGCAGACAGCGTTTACCTTTTACACATTACTGTAGACAGCGTCCCCTTTTTACACATTATGGCAGACAGCGTCCCCTTTTTTACACATTACGGCAGACAGCGTCCCCTTATTTAAACATTACGGCAGACAGCGTCCCCTTTTTACACATTACCGCAGACAACATCCCCCTTTTTACAAATTACGGCAGACAGCGTCCCCTTTTTACACATTATGGCAGACAGCGTCCCCTTTTTTACACAATAACGCTGCTACAGCTCCCTCCTTCACCTCCCTTCTCCTCCGTCCCCCCTGTGCCGCTGCGCTCCTCTCCTCGGCGGGCGGCGGTGGTCCGCAGCACCCAGCGGCATGTAATGAGTCAGTTTGACTCATTACTTGCTGCTAGGGAGGCCAATCCCGGGCCATTTTTTCAATCCCGGGTATCGGGATTGAAAAATGGTCAATCCCAGGATTCCCGGAATACCCGGGATTGGCTTTCAACTGTTTCCGGTCATCCCCCACGTCCCTCCCCACCTGCCCTGCATACATTAAAAAAAAGTACAAACCTGCACAGCTGGGTATCTGGGTAGGAGGAGGCGGGGTAGTGCAGCGGAGCCGGTGGTTGAGTGCAGGGAAGCCGGGAGGAGGCGGCGGGTAAATGCAGGAGGAGCCGGCGGGTAAGTGTGGGGGAGGCGGGAGGAGGCAGCGGGTGAATACCGCCGTACCTCCTGCTCTGCGGCTGCTGACAGTGCAGCGTGACCTCACAGGCCCAGGTCACGCTGCGCAGCGGGAGCCGAGAGGAGGGAGCCGGGCAGCGTCTGAGCGTCCTGAGGACGCTCAACCTTGATCCCTCAATCCCCGGGATTGGAGCTTTCAATCCCGGGATTGAATCCCGGCCGTTTTTGGGCCTAAATCCCGGGATCCCGCCGATCCCGATCCCGGGATTGGCCTCCCTACATGCCGCGCTGGCTTTGGGCCCCTTGACAGTGGCGGGCCCCAGTGCAAGGCACAGATTGCACTGGCAGTAGTTCCACCACTGCTTCCTACACTTACTGTCCATTTCTTTTCCTTCCCTCATTCTGCCTTCCAGACTCAAAGATCCATACAGTACCAGTTGCACAGTATTGTTACTATTTTTTAACCAGCTAACTTGTCCCATCCTCACATTTTACTTAATAAGTAGTATCAGATTGGTTGCTATGGGCAACATCTCCTTTTCTAAAAACCTGCACTTTAGTAAAAATACACCTTAGTACATCTGCCTCATAATGTCCAGAAGATGCCCGAATTTTGAGAAGTTCTTCTGAGATCCTTAGTGAGCAGACAACTTCAGCATTCTGTCAACTTCTTTAGTGAAGTGGGCGAACAGGGCTGTCATAACTCGATTGCAAAATGTCATGCATTGTGGGGGCATGGTGTGAATTGCAGTGTTCACGGCACCAAGCCACTGCAGGATCTACAGGACTATGAACCAACCAAAACAATGTATTAGACCTAGTCAAGATGAAGTACACTTCCTGCCTTATGGAGAGCGTACATAACTATCACAGACAAAGGGCATGGTAACCTACCAGTGAGTGCATGGGGAGACACCCTAGCCAAAGGTATACACTTGTTTTTAGAGCGGGAGCACAAATTCTAGAACTGTAGCGTGATCTCCAGGGGTCATGAGGAGACAGAGGGGTATATTTACTAAAGTATGAGTTTATAGAAGTGGAGATGTTGCCCATAGCAACCAGTCAGATTCTAGCTATTATCTTCCAGAAGGTGCTAGATAAATAAACAGAAACTCATTGGTTGGTATTAGAGATGAGCGGGTTCGGTTCCTCGGAATCCGAACCCCCCCGAACTTCAGCCTTTTTACACGGGTCCGAGGCAGACTCGGATCTTCCCGCCTTGCTCGGTTAACCCGAGCGCGCCCGAACGTCATCATCCCGCTGTCGGATTCTCGCGAGGCTTGGATTCTATCGCGAGACTCGGATTCTATATAAGGAGCCGCGCGTCGCCGCCATTTTCACACGTGCATTGAGATTGATAGGGAGAGGACGTGGCTGGCGTCCGCTCCGTGTAGAATAGATTAGAGAGACACTTGATTTACTACTTGGGGAGCATTAGGAGTACTCAGTACAGTGCAGAGTTTTGCTGATAGTGACCAGTGACCACCAGTTTTATTTATAATCCGTTCTCTGCCTGAAAAAAAAACGATACACAGTCACATACCATATTTGTGCTCAGCCTCAGTGTGCTGCATGATAATATCATCTATGTATATCTGACTGTGCTGAGTGCTCACTGCTCACACAGCTGATTTGTGGGGGAGACTGGGGTGCAGTTAATAGCAGGAGTACAGTGCACACTTTTGCTGCCAGTGTGACTGACCAGTGACCACCAGTATATTGTCTGCCTGAAAAAGTTAAACAAACACTCCTGTGGTGTTTTTTTATTTATTCTATAAACGCATTCTGCTGACAGTGTCCAGCAGGTCCGTCATTCATTATATTATATAAATATTTACCTGCAGTAGTGTTATTTTTTTTGTTCATCTCTATCATCTTTATCATCTCTATATTAGCAGACGCAGTACGGTAGTCCACGGCTGTGGCTACCTCTGTGTCGTCAGTGCTCGTCCATAATTGTATACCTACCTGTGGTGGGGTTTTTTTTTCTATCTTCTTCATACTAGTAATTTAGGAGTCTGCTGACAGTGTCCAGCAGGTCCGTCATTATATTATATGTACCTGCAGTAGTGATATATATATATTTTATATCATTATCATCTCTATACTAGCAGACGCAGTACGGTAGTCCACGGCTGTAGCTACCTCTGTGTCGTCAGTGCTCGTCCATAATTGTATACCTACCTGTGGTGGGTTTTTTTTTTCTATCTTCTTCATACTAGTAGTTTAGGAGTCTGCTGACAGTGTCCAGCAGGTCCGTCATTATATTATATATACCTGCAGTAGTGATATATATATATATTTTATATCATTATCATCTCTATACTAGCAGACGCAGTACGGTAGTCCACGGCTGTAGCTACCTCTGTGTCGTCAGTGCTCGTACATAATTGTATACCTACCTGTGGTGGGTTTTTTTTTTCTATCTTCTTCATACTAGTAGTTTAGGAGTCTGCTGACAGTGTCCAGCAGGTCCGTCATTATATTATATATACCTGCAGTAGTGATATATATATATATTTTTTATATCATTATCATCTCTATACTAGCAGACGCAGTACGGTAGTCCACGGCTGTAGCTACATCTGTGTCGTCAGTGCTCGTCCATAATTGTATACCTACCTGTGGTGGTTTTTTTTTTCTATCTTCTTCATACTAGTAGTTTAGGAGTCTGCTGACAGTGTCCAGCAGGTCCGTCATTATATTATATATACCTGCAGTAGTGATATATATATATTTTTTATATCATTATCATCTCTATACTAGCAGACGCAGTACGGTAGTCCACGGCTGTAGCTACCTCTGTGTCGTCAGTGCTCGTCCATAATTGTATACCTACCTGTGGTGGGTTTTTTTTTTCTATCTTCTTCATACTAGTAGTTTAGGAGTCTGCTGACAGTGTCCAGCAGGTCCGTCATTATATTATATATACCTGCAGTAGTGATATATATATATTTTTTATATCATTATCATCTCTATACTAGCAGACGCAGTACGGTAGTCCACGGCTGTAGCTACCTCTGTGTCGTCAGTGCCTCGTCATCCATAAGTATACTAGTATCCATCCATCTCCATTGTTTACCTGAGGTGCCTTTTAGTTGTGCCTATTAAAATATGGAGAACAAAAATGTTGAGGTTCCAAAAATAGGGAAAGATCAAGATCCACTTCCACCTCGTGCTGAAGCTGCTGCCACTAGTCATGGCCGAGACGATGAAATGCCAGCAACGTCGTCTGCCAAGGCCGATGCCCAATGTCATAGTACAGAGCATGTCAAATCCAAAACACCAAATATCAGTAAAAAAAGGACTCCAAAACCTAAAATAAAATTGTCGGAGGAGAAGCGTAAACTTGCCAATATGCCATTTACCACACGGAGTGGCAAGGAACGGCTGAGGCCCTGGCCTATGTTCATGGCTAGTGGTTCAGCTTCACATGAGGATGGAAGCACTCAGCCTCTCGCTAGAAAAATGAAAAGACTTAAGCTGGCAAAAGCACAGCAAAGAACTGTGCGTTCTTCGAAATCACAAATCCACAAGGAGAGTCCAATTGTGTCGTTTGCGATGCCTGACCTTCCCAACACTGGACGTGAAGAGCATGCGCCTTCCACCATTTGCACGCCCCCTGCAAGTGCTGGAAGGAGCACCCGCAGTTCCTGATAGTCAGATTGAAGATGTCAGTGTTGAAGTACACCAGGATGAGGAGGATATGGGTGTTGCTGGCGCTGGGGAGGAAATTGACAAGGAGGATTCTGATGGTGAGGTGGTTTGTTTAAGTCAGGCACCCGGGGAGACACCTGTTGTCCGTGGGAGGAATATGGCCATTGACATGCCTGGTGAAAATACCAAAAAAATCAGCTCTTCGGTGTGGAAGTATTTCAACAGAAATGCGGACAACAGGTGTCAAGCCGTGTGTTGCCTTTGTCAAGCTGTAATAAGTAGGGGTAAGGACGTTAACCACCTCGGAACATCCTCCCTTATACGTCACCTGCAGCGCATTCATCATAAGTCAATGACAAGTTCAAAAACTTTGGGCGACAGTGGAAGCAGTCCACTGACCAGTAAATCCCTTCCTCTTGTAACCAAGCTCACGCAAACCACCCCACCAACTCCCTCAGTGTCAATTTCCTCCTTCCCCAGGAATGCCAATAGTCCTGCAGGCCATGTCACTGGCAATTCTGACGAGTCCTCTCCTGCCTGGGATTCCTCCGATGCATCCTTGCGTGTAACGCCTACTGCTGCTGGCGCTGCTGTTGTTGCTGCTGGGAGTCGATGGTCATCCCAGAGGGGAAGTCGTAAGACCACTTTTACTACTTCCACCAAGCAATTGACTGTCCAACAGTCCTTTGCGAGGAAGATGAAATATCACAGCAGTCATCCTGCTGCAAAGCGGATAACTGAGGCCTTGGCATCCTGGGCAGTGAGAAACGTGGTTCCGGTATCCATCATTACTGCAGAGCCAACTATAGACTTGTTTGAGGTACTGTGTCCCCGGTACCAAATACCATCTAGGTTCCATTTCTCTAGGCAGGCGATACCGAAAATGTACACAGACCTCAGAAAAAGAATCACCAGTGTCCTAAAAAATGCAGTTGTACCCAATGTCCACTTAACCACGGACATGTGGACAAGTGGAGCAGGGCAGACTCAGGACTATATGACTGTGACAGCCCACTGGGTAGATGTATTGACTTCCGCCGCAAGAACAGCAGCGGCGGCACCAGTAACAACATCTCGCAAACGCCAACTCTTTCCTAGGCAGGCTACGCTTTGTATCACCGCTTTCCAGAATACGCACACAGCTGAAAACCTCTTACGGCAACTGAGGAAGATAATCGCAGAATGGCTTACCCCAATTGGACTCTCCTGTGGATTTGTGGCATCGGACAACGCCAGCAATATTGTGTGTGCATTAAATCTGGGCAAATTCCAGCACGTCCCATGTTTTGCACATACCTTGAATTTGGTGGTGCAGAATTATTTAAAAAACGACAGGGGCGTGCAAGAGATGCTGTCGGTGGCCAGAAGAATTGCGGGACACTTTCGGCGTACAGGCACCACGTACAGAAGACTGGAGCAACACCAAAAACGCCTGAACCTGCCCTGCCATCATCTGAAGCAAGAAGTGGTAACGAGATGGAATTCAACCCTCTATATGCTTCAGAGGTTGGAGGTGCAGCAAAAGGCCATTCAAGCCTATACAACTGAGCACGATATAGGAGGTGGAATGCACCTGTCTCAAGCGCAGTGGAGAATGATTTCAACGTTGTGCAAGGTTCTGCAACCTTTTGAACTTGCCACACGTGAAGTCAGTTCAGACACTGCCAGCCTGAGTCAGGTCATTCCCCTCATCAGGCTTTTGCAGAAGAAGCTGGAGACATTGAAGGAGGAGCTAACACAGAGCGATTCCGCTAGGCATGTGGGACTTGTGGATGGAGCCCTTAATTCTCTTAACAAGGATTCACGGGTGGTCAATCTGTTGAAATCAGAGCAATACATTTTGGCCACCGTGCTCGATCCTAGATTTAAAACCTACGTTGTATCTCTCTTTCCGGCAGACACAAGTCTGCAGGGGTTCAAAGAACTGCTGGTGAGAAAATTGTCAAGTCAAGCGGAACGCGACCTGTCAACATCTCCTCCTTCACATTCTCCCGCAACTGGGGGTGCGAGGAAATGGCTCAGAATTCCGAGCCCACCCGCTGGCGGTGATGCAGGGCAGTCTGGAGCGACTGCTGATGCTGACATCTGGTCCGGACTGAAGGACCTGCCAACGATTACGGACATGGGGTCTACTGTCACTGCATATGATTCTCTCACCATTGAAAGAATGGTGGAGGATTATATGAGTGACCGCATCCAAGTAGGCACGTCAGACAGTCCGTACGTATACTGGCAGGAAAAAGAGGCAATTTGGAGGCCCTTGCACAAACTGGCTTTATTCTACCTAAGTTGCCCTCCCACAAGTGTGTACTCCGAAAGAGTGTTTAGTGCCGCCGCTCACCTTGTCAGCAATCGGCGTACGAGGTTACTTCCAGAAAATGTGAAAAAGATGATGTTCATTAAAATGAATTATAATCAATTCCTCCGTGGAGACATTGACCAGCAGCAAATGCCTCCACAAAGTAGAGATGAGCGCCTGAAATTTTTCGGGTTTTGTGTTTTGGTTTTGGGTTCGGTTCCGCGGCCGTGTTTTGGGTTCGACCGCGTTTTGGCAAAACCTCACCGAATTTTTTTTGTCGGATTCGGGTGTGTTTTGGATTCGGGTGGTTTTTTCAAAAAACCCTAAAAAACATCTTAAAACATTGAATTTGGGGGTCATTTTGATCCCATAGTATTATTAACCTCAATAACCATAATTAACACTCATTTTCAGTCTATTCTGAACACCTTACACCTCACAATATTATTTTTAGTCCTAAAATTTGCACCGAGGTCGCTGGATGACTAAGCTCAGCGACCCTAGTGGCCGACACAAACACCGGGCCCATCTAGGAGTGGCACTGCAGTGTCACGCAGGATGTCCCTTCCAAAAAACCCTCCCCAAACAGCACATGACGCAAAGAAAAAAAGAGGCGCAATGAGGTAGCTGTGTGAGTAAGATTAGCGACCCTAGTGGCCGACACAAACACCGGGCCCATCTAGGAGTGGCACTGCAGTGTCACGCAGGATGTCCCTTCCAAAAAACCCTCCCCAAACAGCACATGACGCAAAGAAAAAAAGAGGCGCAATGAGGTAGCTGACTGTGTGAGAAAGATAAGCGACCCTAGTGGCCGACACAAACACCGGGCCCATCTAGGAGTGGCACTGCAGTGTCACGCAGGATGTCCCTTCCAAAAAACCCTCCCCAAACAGCACATGACGCAAAGAAAAAAAGAGGCGCAATGAGGTAGCTGTGTGAGTAAGATTAGCGACCCTAGTGGCCGACACAAACACCTGGCCCATCTAGGAGTGGCACTGCAGTGTCACGCAGGATGTCCCTTCCAAAAAACCCTCCCCAAACAGCACATGACGCAAAGAAAAAAAGAGGCGCAATGAGGTAGCTGACTGTGTGAGAAAGATAAGCGACCCTAGTGGCCGACACAAACACCGGGCCCATCTAGGAGTGGCACTGCAGTGTCACGCAGGATGTCCCTTCCAAAAAACCCTCCCCAAACAGCACATGACGCAAAGAAAAAAAGAGGCGCAATGAGGTAGCTGACTGTGTGAGAAAGATAAGCGACCCTAGTGGCCGACACAAACACCGGGCCCATCTAGGAGTGGCACTGCAGTGTCACGCAGGATTTCCCTTCCAAAAAACCCTCCCCAAACAGCACATGACGCAAAGAAAAATAAAAGAAAAAAGAGGTGCAAGATGGAATTGTCCTTGGGCCCTTCCCACCCACCCTTATGTTGTATAAACAAAACAGGACATGCACACTTTAACCAACCCATCATTTCAGTGACAGGGTCTGCCACACGACTGTGACTGAAATGACGGGTTGGTTTGGACCCCCACCAAAAAAGAAGCAATTAATCTCTCCTTGCACAAACTGGCTCTACAGAGGCAAGATGTCCACCTCATCATCATCCTCCGATATATCACCGTGTACATCCCCCTCCTCACAGATTATCAATTCGTCCCCACTGGAATCCACCATGTCAGCTCCCTGTGTACTTTGTGGAGGCAATTGCTGCTGGTCAATGTCTCCGCGGAGGAATTGATTATAATTCATTTTAATGAACATCATCTTCTCCACATTTTCTGGATGTAACCTCGTACGCCGATTGCTGACAAGGTGAGCGGCGGCACTAAACACTCTTTCGGAGTACACACTTGTGGGAGGGCAACTTAGGTAGAATAAAGCCAGTTTGTGCAAGGGCCTCCAAATTGCCTCTTTTTCCTGCCAGTATAAGTACGGACTGTGTGACGTGCCTACTTGGATGCGGTCACTCATATAATCCTCCACCATTCTATCAATGGTGAGAGAATCATATGCAGTGACAGTAGACGACATGTCCGTAATGGTTGTCAGGTCCTTCAGTCCGGACCAGATGTCAGCATCAGCAGTCGCTCCAGACTGCCCTGCATCACCGCCAGCGGGTGGGCTCGGAATTCGGATTTGGGATTTCGAAGAATGCACAGTTCTTTGCTGTGCTGCTTTTGCCAGCTTGAGTCTTTTCATTTTTCTAGCGAGAGGCTGAGTGCTTCCATCCTCATGTGAAGCTGAACCACTAGCCATGAACATAGGCCAGGGCCTCAGCCGTTCCTTGCCACTCCGTGTGGTAAATGGCATATTGGCAAGTTTACGCTTCTCCTCCGACAATTTTATTTTAGGTTTTGGAGTCCTTTTTTTTCTGATATTTGGTGTTTTGGATTTGACATGCTCTGTACTATGACATTGGGCATCGGCCTTGGCAGACGACGTTGCTGGCATTTCATCGTCTCGGCCATGACTAGTGGCAGCAGCTTCAGCACGAGGTGGAAGTGGATCTTGATCTTTCCCTAATTTTGGAACCTCAACTTTTTTGTTCTCCATATTTTATAGGCAGAACTAAAAGGCACCTCAGGTAAACAATGGAGATGGATGGATTGGATACTAGTATACAATTATGGACGGACTGCCACGGTTAGGTGGTATAAAAAAACCACGGTTAGGTGGTATATAATACAATTATGGATGGACGGACTGCCTGCCGAGTTCCGACACAGAGGTAGCCACAGCCGTGAACTACCGCACTGTACACTGGTTGATAAAGAGATAGTAGTATACTCGTAACAACTAGTATGACACTATGACGACGGTATAAAGAATGAAAAAAAAACCACGGTTAGGTGGTATATATTATAATAATAATACAATTATGGATGGACGGACTGCCTGCCGACTGCCGACACAGAGGTAGCCACAGCCGTGAACTACCGCACTGTACACTGGTTGATAAAGAGATAGTAGTATACTCGTAACAACTAGTATGACACTATGACGACGGTATAAAGAATGAAAAAAAAACCACGGTTAGGTGGTATATATTATAATAATAATACAATTATGGATGGACGGACTGCCTGCCGACTGCCGACACAGAGGTAGCCACAGCCGTGAACTACCGCACTGTACACTGGTTGATAAAGAGATAGTAGTATACTCGTAACAACTAGTATGACACTATGACGACGGTATAAAGAATGAAAAAAAAACCACGGTTAGGTGGTATATATTATAATAATAATACAATTATGGATGGACGGACTGCCTGCCGACTGCCGACACAGAGGTAGCCACAGCCGTGAACTACCGCACTGTACACTGGTTGATAAAGAGATAGTAGTATACTCGTAACAACTAGTATGACACTATGACGACGGTATAAAGAATGAAAAAAAAACCACGGTTAGGTGGTATATATTATAATAATAATACAATTATGGATGGACGGACTGCCTGCCGACTGCCGACACAGAGGTAGCCACAGCCGTGAACTACCGCACTGTACACTGGTTGATAAAGAGATAGTAGTATACTCGTAACAACTAGTATGACACTATGACGACGGTATAAAGAATGAAAAAAAAACCACGGTTAGGTGGTATATATTATAATAATAATACAATTATGGATGGACGGACTGCCTGCCGAGTTCCGACACAGAGGTAGCCACAGCCGTGAACTACCGCACTGTACACTGGTTGATAAAGAGATAGTAGTATACTCGTAACAACTAGTATGACACTATGACGACGGTATAAAGAATGAAAAAAAAACCACGGTTAGGTGGTATATATTATAATAATAATACAATTATGGATGGACGGACTGCCTGCCGACTGCCGACACAGAGGTAGCCACAGCCGTGAACTACCGCACTGTACACTGGTTGATAAAGAGATAGTAGTATACTCGTAACAACTAGTATGACACTATGACGACGGTATAAAGAAAGAAAAAAAAATACCACAGTTAGGTGGTATATATTATAATAATAATACAATTATGGATGGACGGACTGCCTGCCGACTGCCGACACAGAGGTAGCCACAGCCGTGAACTACCGCACTGTACACTGGTTGATAAAGAGATAGTAGTATACTCGTAACAACTAGTATGACACTATGACGGTATAAAGAATGAAAAAAAAACCACGGTTAGGTGGTATATATTATAATAATAATACAATTATGGATGGACGGACTGCCTGCCGACTGCCGACACAGAGGTAGCCACAGCCGTGAACTACCGCACTGTACACTGGTTGATAAAGAGATAGTAGTATACTCGTAACAACTAGTATGACACTATGACGACGGTATAAAGAAAGAAAAAAAAATACCACAGTTAGGTGGTATATATTATAATAATAATACAATTATGGATGGACGGACTGCCTGCCGACTGCCGACACAGAGGTAGCCACAGCCGTGAACTACCGCACTGTACACTGGTTGATAAAGAGATAGTAGTATACTCGTAACAACTAGTATGACACTATGACGGTATAAAGAATGAAAAAAAAACCACGGTTAGGTGGTATATATTATAATAATAATACAATTATGGATGGACGGACTGCCTGCCGACTGCCGACACAGAGGTAGCCACAGCCGTGAACTACCGCACTGTACACTGGTTGATAAAGAGATAGTAGTATACTCGTAACAACTAGTATGACACTATGACGACGGTATAAAGAATGAAAAAAAAACCACGGTTAGGTGGTATATATTATAATAATAATACAATTATGGATGGACGGACTGCCTGCCGACTGCCGACACAGAGGTAGCCACAGCCGTGAACTACCGCACTGTACACTGGTTGATAAAGAGATAGTAGTATACTCGTAACAACTAGTATGACACTATGACGACGGTATAAAGAATGAAAAAAAAACCACGGTTAGGTGGTATATATTATAATAATAATACAATTATGGATGGACGGACTGCCTGCCGACTGCCGACACAGAGGTAGCCACAGCCGTGAACTACCGCACTGTACACTGGTTGATAAAGAGATAGTAGTATACTCGTAACAACTAGTATGACACTATGACGACGGTATAAAGAATGAAAAAAAAACCACGGTTAGGTGGTATATATTATAATAATAATACAATTATGGATGGACGGACTGCCTGCCGACTGCCGACACAGAGGTAGCCACAGCCGTGAACTACCGCACTGTACACTGGTTGATAAAGAGATAGTAGTATACTCGTAACAACTAGTATGACACTATGACGACGGTATAAAGAATGAAAAAAAAACCACGGTTAGGTGGTATATATTATAATAATAATACAATTATGGATGGACGGACTGCCTGCCGAGTTCCGACACAGAGGTAGCCACAGCCGTGAACTACCGCACTGTACACTGGTTGATAAAGAGATAGTAGTATACTCGTAACAACTAGTATGACACTATGACGACGGTATAAAGAATGAAAAAAAAACCACGGTTAGGTGGTATATATTATAATAATAATACAATTATGGATGGACGGACTGCCTGCCGACTGCCGACACAGAGGTAGCCACAGCCGTGAACTACCGCACTGTACACTGGTTGATAAAGAGATAGTAGTATACTCGTAACAACTAGTATGACACTATGACGACGGTATAAAGAAAGAAAAAAAAATACCACAGTTAGGTGGTATATATTATAATAATAATACAATTATGGATGGACGGACTGCCTGCCGACTGCCGACACAGAGGTAGCCACAGCCGTGAACTACCGCACTGTACACTGGTTGATAAAGAGATAGTAGTATACTCGTAACAACTAGTATGACACTATGACGGTATAAAGAATGAAAAAAAAACCACGGTTAGGTGGTATATATTATAATAATAATACAATTATGGATGGACGGACTGCCTGCCGACTGCCGACACAGAGGTAGCCACAGCCGTGAACTACCGCACTGTACACTGGTTGATAAAGAGATAGTAGTATACTCGTAACAACTAGTATGACACTATGACGACGGTATAAAGAAAGAAAAAAAAATACCACGGTTAGGTGGTATATATTGTAATACAATTATGGATGGACGGACTGCCTGCCGAGTTCCGACTGCCGACACAGAGGTAGCCACAGCCGTGAACTACCGCACTGTACTGTGTCTGCTGCTAATATAGACTGGTTGATAAAGAGATAGTATACAATACATACAACAATATACTACTATACTGGTGGTCAGGCACTGGTCACCACTAGTCACACTGGCAGTGGCACTCCTGCAGCAAAAGTGTGCACTGTTTAATTTTAAATTAATATAATATTATGTACTCCTGGGGGCTCCTGCTATAACAACCTGCAGTGCTCCCCAGTCTCCCCCACAATTATTATAAGCTTTGCCTTTTATACATTGATGTGCAGCACACTGGGCTGAGCTGAGTGCACACAGACTGAGTCACACTGTGTGACTGGCTGCTGCTGTGTATCGTTTTTTTTCAGGCAGAGAACGGATATAGCAGAGAACGGATATATTATATTAATTAAAATAAATAAAAGTTAACTAACAACAACTGCACTGGTCACTGTGGTAAACTCTGTCTGACTCTGCACAATCTCTCTCTCTCTTCTAATCTAATTTCTAATGGAGAGGACGCCAGCCACGTCCTCTCCCTATCAATCTCAATGCACGTGTGAAAATGGCGGCGACGCGCGGCTCCTTATATAGAATCCGAGTCTCGCGAGAATCCGACAGCGTCATGATGACGTTCGGGCGCGCTCGGGTTAACCGAGCAAGGCGGGAGGATCCGAGTCTGCTCGGACCCGTGAAAAAAACATGAAGTTCGTGCGGGTTCGGTTTCAGAGAAACCGAACCCGCTCATCTCTACCACAAAGTACACAGGGAGCTGAGATGGTGGATTCCAGTGGGGACGAATTGATAATCTGTGAGGAGGGGGATGTACACGGTGATGAATCGGAGGATGATGATGAGGTGGACATCTTGCCTCTGTAGAGCCAGTTTGTGCAAGGAGAGATAAATTGCTTCTTTTTTGGTGGGGGTCCAAACCAACCCGTCATTTCAGTCACAGTCGTGTGGCAGACCCTGTCACTGAAATGATGGGTTGGTTAAAGTGTGCATGTCCTGTTACAACATAAGGGTGAGTGGGAGGGCCCAAGGACAATTCCATCTTGCACCTCTTTTTTCTTTCATTTTTCTTTGCGTCATGTGCTGTTTGGGGAGTGTTTTTTGGAAGGGCCATCCTGCGTGACACTGCAGTGCCACTCCAAGATGGGCCAGGTGTTTGTGTCGGCCACTAGGGTCGCTTATCTTAGTCACACAGCTACCTCATTGCGCCTCTTTTTTTTCTTCTTTGCATCATGTGCTGTTTGGGGAGTATTTTTTGGAAGGGCCATCCTGCGTGACACTGCAGTGCCACTCCTAGATGGGCCAGGTGTTTGTGTCGGCCACTAGGGTCACTTATCTTAGTCACACAGCTACCTCATTGCGCCTCTTTTTTTTCTTCTTTGCGTCATGTGCTGTTTGGGGAGTATTTTTTGGAAGGGCCATCCGGCCTGACACTGCAGTGCCACTCCTAGATGGGCCAGGTGTTTGTGTCGGCCACTAGGGTCGCTTAGCTTACTCACACAGCTACCTCATTGCGCCTCTTTTTTTCTTTGCGTCATGTGCTGTTTGGGGGGTGTTTTTTGGAAGGGCCATCCTGCGTGACACTGCAGTGCCACTCCTAGATGGGCC
The DNA here is from genome assembly GCF_028390025.1 of Pseudophryne corroboree. NCBI lineage: Eukaryota > Metazoa > Chordata > Amphibia > Anura > Myobatrachidae > Pseudophryne > Pseudophryne corroboree. The sequence goes on along the minus strand of NC_086453.1, from coordinate 210,848,726 downwards.
TGGTGTTTGTGTCGGCCACTTGGGTCGCTGAGCTTAGTCATCCAGCGACCTCGGTGCAAATTTTAGGACTAAAAATAATATTGTGAGGTGTTCAGAATAGACTGAAAATGAGTGGAAATTATGGTAATTGAGGTTAATAATACTTTGGGATCAAAATGACCCCCAAATTCTATGATTTAAGCTGTTTTTTAGGGTTTTTTGAAAAAAACACCCGAATCCAAAACACACCCGAATCCGACAAAAAATATTCGGTGAGGTTTTGCCAAAACGCGTTCGAACCCAAAACACGGCCGCGGAACCGAACCCAAAACCAAAACACAAAACCCGAAAAATTTCCGGTGCACATCCCTAGTTGGTATAGATAACATCTCCACTTCTAAAAACTCTCACTTAAGTAAATATACCCCAGAGAAGCAATCATTGTCAGCACAGGTGGGAAGAAACCCATCTCATGGGTATTGCCTCTGTAAGGCTAGGGACACACATAGGGGTATATGCAATTGCGGTCGAATTGCCGCAAATGTCGAAAAACGGGGCATTTTCGACACAAAAAAGGATTCGACAATGCAATACAGTAATTTTCAACAAAAAAAAATGCCGTTTCAGATTCGACTTTTTGCAATTCGACATTTACTCAAATTCGACATGTCTGCAATGGTAAAAATGCGGCTTTTTGACAAAAGTATATTCAATTGAAGAATGTCGATTCGACAACAGTGCTTTTCGACAGTCATTTCGTCAATTTCAGTCCGCCTCATTTTGCTGGCGGGATCTAATAAAAAAATTTAAAAACATGTTTTTTTAGTGTTTTTTTTATTGCTAATAGCATATCTATTTATATTAGAAGGGATTATGTACTTGGTTTGTCTATTAGGAGCCACAAGTATTATTTATATATTTAAAGAATATTTTTTTTTTTTTTTACTGACTAAATTAATATGGAGAGATCAGAGCATGTTTTTCAGTGGGAAGGGGTGGGAATGGGTTAAAAATTGTGAAAAAAATGCGTGGGGTCCCCCCTCCTAAGCATAACCAGCCTCGGGCTCTTTGAGCCGATCCTGGTTGTAAAAATACGGGGGGGGGAAATGACAGGGGATCCCCCGCATTTTCACAACCAGCAACGGGCTCTGCGTCCGGTCCTGGTGCAAAAAAATACGGGGGACAAAAGACGTAGGGGTCCCCCGTATTTTTCACACCAGCACCGGGCTCCATTAGCTGGAGAGATAATGCCACAGCCGTGGGGACACTTTTATACCGGTCCCTGCGGCCGTGGCATTAAATCCCTAACTAGTCACCCCTGGCAGGGGTACCCCGGAGGAGTGGGGACCCCTTAAATCAAGGGGTCCCCCCCTCCAGCCACCCAAGGGCCAGGGGTTAAGCCCGAGGCTGTCCCCCCCCCCCCCCATCCAAGGGCTGCGGATGGGAGGCTGATAGCCAAGTGACAAAATAAAGAATATTGTTTTTTGTAGCAGAACTACAAGTCCCAGCAAGCCTCCCCCGCAAGCTGGTACTTGGAGAACCACAAGTACCAGCATTCGGGGGGAAACGGGCCCGCTGGTACCTGTAGTTCTACTGCAAAAAAAATACCCAAATAAAAACAGTACACGCACACCAGTGACGTGCGGTGAGGTTAATGGCTGGGGAGGCACAGGCTAGTATCAGATCGCCCCGATCCGCCTCCTGCCTTTCAATCTTCTTGCGGTCCGCGCTGCGACCGCTTTCTTCATTGCCGGCATCGTTACCCAGCGACCGCTGTCGCTGAGCAATGACGCGCCTGCGCATTATGTCCACCGCGCATGCGCAGAACCGACCCGTTTGACCCGAGGCGATGAACCGCAGCGTGCGAACAGGTCGGAATGACCCCCAATATACGATGGTGTTTTTCCTGTATTGAGCCCCTGGCTCTATGCAGATACACTGAAGAACAGGCACTCACCGGACTTTGAAAAACAAATTTTGCATTAGTGCAATAAGTAAACAATTACAGCATGGTGTCCATGGTGTGTGTGTGTATATATATTATACACACACACACACACACACACACACACACACACACACACACACACACACACACACACACACACACACACACACACAATCATATACTGTATATATACAGGTATATGGGAGCTTGCAGAATCAATATCAATATTGCATAGTTGAGTACACCATTTCTATGCCTTTATTCTGGCATTTTCATCAGGTCATAGTGTATAATATATATATATATATATATATATATATACACACATAGATATATACATATACATACCACTATACATGCACGCACATATTATATATATCTGTATATATATCTATATCTATATATCTATATATACATATATATATATACATATATATCTCTATATCTATCTATATATATATATATATATATATATAGATATATATATATACACACACACACACACACACACACACACACACACATACACACGTGCCAGGGAGTACTTGTGTATAACATTCTTTGCTAGGCTGGCATTGGCTCAAGTGGTAGGGCTCCATACCCAGAGATCTGTGCTCCCAGCACTCCGTCGGACTGTCCCTCCTCCCAGCACACGCGCTGATACAAGTCGGCACTGTAGAGGACCACGGCACAGCGACTAAACCCACGGGCTCCCGGGAGGTGGCAGTCACATCTCCTCTCTCTCCCTCCCTCCCTCCCTCCCTCCCCTGCTAACACCTGGCGGGCAGCAAAAGGCTCCACAGATAAGCCACATTGCTGTCACCCCCCCCCCCCGCTAACACCCGGCGGGCGGTAAAAGGCTCACTCACAGCGGGTCCAGGAGTGGGTCCGAGGCTGTGGCCATTGTGCTTCGTTCTAACGGAGCTCCGGTCTCCTCTGTCTCTTCCTGGATGGTCACATGACACATCCGTGGTCACCAATCATAGCTGAAGCCACTGTGAGGCATGCCTCACATGGCTCATTTTCCGGTGGTGTGATTGGCCACTGTGTATCCCCCTCCTCGCTCCACAGGCAGCGCAGCAGCAGTCCCCAACAGAGAGATGTGAGGCAGAGCTATTGCTGCCTCACAACTCATTTCTCCCTGCAGTTCCAAAGAGATCTGCAGCGTTTTAACTATACAAATTATTGTTTTAATACAAACAAGATGTTTCTATGTTCTAGGTATCTTCTTTGTATTATTCTAATCATGATAGACAAAACTCTAGTAATGACAGGGAGCATGACAGGTGAGGCTCTGCCTCCCCTGCCTCCCCTGACTGCACGTCCCTGACGCACACCGTGAAAGTATAACTTTATTACATACATACACGCCGACACACACATACTTACCTATGTTCACACGCCGACTCGTTCCCCTTCTCCACGTAGAATCCATAGGGTACCTGAAAATAAAATTATACTCACAAAAATCCAGTGTAGATCTGCGGGTGGGGTAGGAGTTCCGGAGGCACCGCATATGGGGGAGGGTCAGGGCAGGTGTGGCGGACGGTGGATGTGCTGCGGGTACTGTACCTGGCAGCAAGGTAGCTGGAGGGTAATCATTAGCAGCTATCAGTGACACTGCTAATCTCTCTGCCCCAAAGATGCCATCTCTCAGCAGCAGCAGGGCCGCAGGCCACCCGGGCTCAGTGTCAGGTTAACTCTGTCAGGGCCAGCCGGGGAGCATAGCAATGTGCGGGGTGCCTGCTCCCGCATGAGCCGCTGTGCCTCATATCTCCCCCACATCTCCCCCCCGCCCTCCGCCAGGCAGCCGGGGAGCACACCAGTGTGCGGTGTCCCTGCTGCCACGGGTGGCGCTCTGCAGCTCATCTTCCCCCCCTCCCCCGCCAGGCAGCCGGGGAGCACACCAGTGTGCGGTGTCCCTGCTGCCGCGGGAGCCGCTCTGCCGCGCATCTCCTCCCCCCCCACCAGGCAGGCGGGGAGCACATCAGTGTGCGGTGTCCCTGCTGCCGCGGGAGCCGCTCTGCCGCTCATCTCCCCCCACCACCAGGCAGGCGGGGAGCACATCAGTGTGCGGTGTCCCTGCTGCCGCTGGAGCCGCTCATCTCCCCCCCCCCCCACACCACCAGGTAGGCGGGGAGCACATCAGTGTGCGGTGTCCCTGCTGCCGCTGGAGCCACTCTGCCGCTCATCTCCCCCCCCCCCCACACCACCAGGTAGGCGGGGAGCACATCAGTGTGCGGTGTCCCTGCTGCTGCTGGAGCCGCTCTGCCGCACATCCCCCCCCGCCCGGCTCCTGTGTGCGTTGTCCCTGCTGGCGCGGGTGCCGCTCTGCCGCACATCTCCACCCCCGCCAGGCAGGCGGGGAGCACATCAGTGTGCGGTGTCCCTGCTGCCGCTGGAGCCGCTCTGCCGCTCATCTCCCCCCCCCCCACCACCACCAGGCAGGCGGGGAGCACATCAGTGTGCGGTGTCCCTGCTGCCACGGGTGCCGCTCTGCCGCACATCTCTCCCCCCCCCCTCCCCGCCAGGCAGCTGGGGAGCACATCATTGTGCGGTGTCCCTGCTGCCGCTGGAGCCGCTCTGCCGCACACCCCCCCCCCCCGCCCGGCTCCTGTGTGCGTTGTCCCTGCTGGCGCGGGTGCCGCTCTGCCGCACATCTCCACCCCCGCCAGGCAGCCGGGGAGCACATCAGTGTGTGCGTTGTCCCTGCTGCCTCTGGAGCAGCTCTGACGCACATCCCCCCCCCCCTGCCCCGCCAGGCAGCCGGGGAGAACATCAGTGTGTGCGTTGTCCCTGCTGCCGCTGGAGCCGCTCTGCCGCACATCACCCCCCTCCCCCGCCAGACAGCCGGGGAGCACATCAGTGTGCGGTGTCCCTGCTGCCGCGGGAGCCGCTCTGCCGCAACCCCCCTTCCTTCTCCCTGCCGGGGAAAACATCAGTGTGCGCTGTCCCTGCTGCCGCGGGAGCCGCTCTGCCGCACATCTCCCCACCCCCCTCCCGCCAGGCAGCCGGGGAGCACATCAGTGTCACTTTGCTGCCTATGGGAGAACGGGCAGCAGCCAATATCAGCAACAGTGGGTGATGTGAGTGGCCCGGGCCCTCACTCTCCCCTTTGATGGCGGCCCTGCCCAGATCTGTGTCTCTGACTCCGCCCAGCGTTACGGCCAGGCACAGAATCACAGATCTGGGCTATTATATAGGAGATGGTCTACATTTTCAACATTTTTGTTCAGAGAGGGATCTTCCTGAGTAGTTCAACCCATCTCCATGTGAGAAAATATTAATATATTTCCCTGATAATCACCAACAATGAATTATTATTATTATTATTATTATTATTATTATAATTAGGGCTAAAATGTGTTACATATTAAATAGATCCCTTAGCCTGTATTTATATTTCATATCATATATCATTCTTAGTTAGATGGTGACAGAGCTATCTCTATTTAACGTGACAAATTATTTACTTTTTTAATTAATTGGTTTATCTGTGTATCAGTTGGTTATTGTATAAATATTTAAATATATGTAATCTTTCAAAATTAAATCAAGTTTTTGCAGCTCAACCCACAAATTCCCAATACAAGGATGACACCATTAGTAAAGTGATGTTTAGTTTATTAAAATGACCACTCTGTCACTATGTATCTGTGTAGATAGAAAGGGGTCAATAACAAATGCAGTGCAATACAACCTCTGACTGTCTGGCCCCTACATGGGTATCAATAATAATAACAACACTTTAGTATGCTTAACTTTGGCTGTTGCTATTGGCAATACTATAGGGCCTCAACTTCGGTACAAACTGTGCAACCTCTATATCACTTTCTGAAAATACTTTGAGAGTATTAATTATGCTTGTTACTATTACACTTCACAGTACCCTGAGTACTTTAAATAATTGTCTTGTGACCTAAAAATCCAGCAGCAATCTAAGCTGTGACCATAATATACTAAAACTGAAACATATATCTATGGGGGTCATTCAGATCTGATCGCTGGGCTGCGTTTTTTGCTGCCCTGTGATCAGATAGTCGCCGCCTACAGGGGGAGTGTATTTTCGCTGTGCAGGTGTGCGATTGTATGTATAGCAGAGCTGCACAAACTGATTTTGTGCAGTCTCTGCGCAGCCCAAGACATACTCTTCCAGTGCGATGAAAACAGGCTAATCGGGACCGGATTTGACGTCAGACACCCTCTCTGAAAATGTTTGAGCCCACCTGCATTTTTACAGACACTCCCTGAAAACTGTCAATTGCCAACCACATCCGGCCTCTTCCTGTCAATCTCCTTGCGAACGCCCGTGCGAATGAATCCTTCGCACCATCCTGTCACTGACCGGCGATCCCCGTTGCAGCCATCGCGCCTGTTCCTTGCGGTGCATACACATGCGCAGTTCGGATTTGATCGCCCGCTGTGCGAAAATGCACAGCAGCGATCAGATCTGAATGACCCGCTTTATATCTATATATAAACTCAGTGCTGATGGAGTGTCTCTGTAATTGGTTACAATGGATGAGTCCAGTTACTCCGACATAAGGATCAAGAATTAGCAATGTACTGTCCCAGGTACAATACATCTACAGAGATGGTGTCAAAGTAAAGTCCGACACTTTACTTTGATACCATCTCTGTAGACTAAAGGAAACACTAGTTTGCAGGAATCTATGACCTGCAAACTCTCTTTGCTCTAGGGAATAGGATTGCCACCTAGCAACAGCTAGTGGGTTATGTGCAGCCTCACGACGAAACGCTGGGAAGTTATAGTTAAAGAAAACTTTCACTTACCTTCCCACAGCCTGGGGAGAGCGGGGACAGAGCCGCGGTTAGCGGCCGCACAGGGACCCGTGCGCACGCATGGCGTGCATCACAGGAGAGTGCCCGCAATGCCGGTCATGCACGTGCTCGCTGGGCACGTGCACGCGCACCCTAAAAGGCGCTAGGCCCCACCCCCAGACCTCTAGATTTTACGCAAGCTTACAGATGGCAATCCCAACTAGAACAAGAAAGTACATTTTTTAGGGGTAAGATCACCCTAGTTCATCTAACCTAGTAACGAAGGACACAAGAGACCATATAGATGCAGAAACAAAATGTATTTACTTCAACAGTAAAACAGGTGATAAGAAAAAAAACAACTGGCAATGGCCAAAGAAAGAACTGTTATTCTGCTTTTGAAATTAGCATATAAACAAAACTCCTGCAAACTTGCAGAGCCCATTAAAGATATGTGTAAGGCTTTTTTTGTTCTTTAAGTTGCTGCGTCTGCGGCTGTTTCTTCGGACCTTTTGGAGCGCCTGAATTCCAAAGAGAAAACAAGCATAATTAATGACTGTTGTTAGAGATTACAACCAACCGACCTAGCAAGGTATAGGGTGGGTAGGGTGAGAGCTGTTGCTAGGTGGCAATCCTATTCCCTAGAACAAAGAGTTTGCAGGTCATAGATTCCTGCAAACTAGTGTTTGTTCATCGAGAGGCTTGCCACCTAGCAACAGCTGGTGGGTAGACTACCACATACCTGGTGGTTGCTGTAAGGAATTCTATCCTTTTAGTATCAGAAGGCCTCCAATAATGTTTCACGGACGTACGAGTGGACGACCAACGTGCGGTCTGCATTATGGATTGTAACGTTAAGCCTCTAGCCGCTGCCGAAGTGACGGCGGCACCGCGGATGGAGTGTCCCTTGAGAATGGAGGTATCTATTCCTGAGCTTTGCATGGCAGAAACTATCCATCCCCTGATTGTAGAGGGTCTGGTTGGACGAAAAGGCTTTCTGCATGCGATAAAAAGGCTAGAAATGTTATCTCTCCATGGAGCTGTTGTTGCGAGGTAAGCGGATAAGCACTCAACTATGCAAAGATCTGTGTCTGACTGGTCACTGACTAGATCAAACTCAACGTTTGAATGGAACTGGTCTTTGTGTGACCTTTAAGTACGATATGGAAACCCATTGGAGTGGTTGTCATCCAGGGTTCGGATGTGTCTATTAAGGAAAGTTCGGCTCCTTTAGCTGCGAAAGCTAGTGCTAGTAGTGAAGCCAGTTTTCTTGAAAGATTGGAGATGTTGGAATCTAGATCAAGTTTTTGCAGCTCAACCCACAAATTCCCAATACAAGGATGACACCATTAGTAAAGTGATGTTTAGTTTATTAAAATGACCACTCTGTCACTATGTATCTGTGTAGATAGGGGTCAATAACAAATGCAGTGCAATACAACCTCTGACTGTCTGGCCCCTACATGGGTATCAATAATAATAACAACACTTTAGTATGCTTAACTTTGGCTGTTGCTATTGGCAATACTATAGGGCCTCAACTTCGGTACAAACTGTGCAACCTCTACAGTGGCGGATCTTGCCACGGGCAAGCAGGACTTTTGCCCGGGCGCCGCCTTCCGGAGGGCGCTGGCGCCATCCGGAGGGCGCCGCATCGTGGCAAGATCCGCCACTGCTGCCCGCTGTGTCCCTGTCCGCCTCCGCTGCCGTCCCCATCCCCGTCCCCTTCCCCGTCCGCCTCCTGAAGGGAACTAGACGCTATGCGTCTAGTTTCCCTTCCTGGAGAGTAACTTTGCTGAGCGGTGCGCGATGACGTCATCGCGCACCGCACAGCAAAGGTCCTCTCTACGAAGGGAACTAGACTCATAGCGTCTAGTTTCCCTTCGTGGAGAGGACCTTTTGCTGTGCGGTGCGCGATGACGTCATCGCGCACCGCTCAGCATTCAAGCGGCGCTTTTAATGTACAGGGGGCGTAATTGACCACGCCCCCTGTATTAGGCCACGCCCCATTTCCTGCCCGGGGCGCAGAGCGCCCTTGAACCGGCCCTGAACCTCTGTATCACTTTCTGAAAATACTTTGAGAGTATTCATTATGCTTGTTACTATTACACTTCACAGTACCCTGAGTACTTTAAATAATTGTCTTGTGACCTAAAAGTCCAGCAGCAATCTAAGCTGTGACCATAATATACTAAAACTGAAACATATATCTATGGGGGTCATTCAGATCTGATCGCTGGGCTGCCCTGTGATCAGATAGTCGCCGCCTACAGGGGGAGTGTATTTTCGCTGTGCAGGTGTGCGATTGTATGTATAGCAGAGCTGCACAAACTGATTTTGTGCAGTCTCTGCGCAGCCCAAGACATACTCTTCCAGTGCGATGAAAACAGGCTAATCGGGACTGGATTTGACGTCAGACACCCTCTCTGAAAACGCTTGAGCCCACCTGCATTTTTACAGACACTCCCTGAAAACTGTCATTTGCCACCCACAACCGGCCTCTTCCTGTCAATCTCCTTGCGAACGCCATGCGAATGGATCCTTCGCACCATCCCGTCACTGACCGGCGATCCCCGTTGCAGCCATCGCGCCTGTTCATTACGGTGCATACACATGCGCAGTTCGGATTTGATCGCCCGCTGTGCGAAAACGCACAGCAGCGATCAGATCTGAATGACCCCCTATATATCTATATATAAGCTCAGTGCTGAAATCTCAGGCTTTCGGCATGTAATAAAAAGGCTAGAAATGTTATCTCTCCATGGAGCTGTTGTTGTGAGGTAAGCGGATAAGCACTCAACTATGCAAAGATCTGTGTCTGACTGGTCACTGAGTAGATCAAACTCAACCAAAGGGTTTTGAATGGAACTGTTCTTTGTGTGACCTTTAAGGACGATATGGAAACTCATTGGAGTGGTTGTCATCCAGGGTTCGGTTGTGTCTATTAAAGAAAGTTCGGCTCCTCTAGCTGCGAAAGCTAGTGCTAGTAGTGAAGCCAGTTTTCTTGAAAGATTGGAGATGTTGGAATCTGAAGGTATTGTGTCTAAATAATTTAAGAAAGGATTAATGTCCCACGTGGAAGAGTTTCGCGGACATGGTGGCCTAGACAAGAAAATACCTTTGAGTAATCTAAGGTACATCTTGTTTTCCGTAAGCCCTGGAATGAGAAGAGCTAGGGCTGAGCCATACGACCGTATGGTGGCGAATGCTAGGCCTGACTCAAACTTAATGGCCAGGAAGTCTATCGCTAAGTTAGGTTCCGAAAGAGAACCTAAAGGAAGATTTTGAGAAACTTGCCAAGACATAAACTCATTTATGATGGACTGGTACCTGGATTTTGTTCTGGGTCTAAGGGAAGCATTTAGCAAGGTTACTGAGGAGGCCTAGAGGTAAGTGGTGGTCAGCAACCGAGTGATGTCGCTATCCACATGCAGTGTGGAAGTTCCTGAAGGAGGTCGGGAGTCCCTTGGAAACAATCCTTGGACTTGCCTAGGGGAAGCTTGGGTCCCTTGCGAAGAGGGTTGATCAACGGGAACCAAACTCGGGAAGGCCAAACAGGGTAAACCAAGACAAGCTGAGGTACTCTGTCTGTCCTGATCTTGTGAAGTACCTTCAGTAGCATAGCTGGAGGAGGGAAAGCATATGGGAGAATCAGATCTGTCCACGGAAAGGACATCGCATCCGAGTGGAGAGCCCCTTGAGTCCAGATATTGGACATGAAGGTTGGGACCTGTGTGTTCGATGGAGTTGCAAACAGGTCTACCTGCGGTTGACCAAAGGTCTTCACGATACTGATGAAAACTTCCGGTTTCAGAGTCACCCGATCCAGTGTTAATTTCTTCCTGGATAAGGAGTCGACTAACTCATTTAGCTCTTCTTGGACGTATGTTGCAGAGAGAAGTATGGACTATTCCACCGCCCAGTTCCAGATGTCTATTACTTCTTGGCAGAGAATCAGGGATCGAGTACCCCCATTCCATTGAGGTAGGACACTGCAGTCCTGTTGTCTAGACAGAGGAGAACTGAGTTGTCCCGGAAGGTCGGTTGAACTAGAGAGGAAAGTGCTAACTTCGCCACCCTCAATTCTAAGAGATTGATGTGCGCTGTTGATTCTTGAGTGGACCATCTTCCCCTTACCGCCCGGTCTCTTGTAAATGCTCCCCAACCTGAGAGAGACGCATCTGATGTGATGACCATGTCTGGAGGAGGAGGTAGGAGAGGCCTGGGAGATGGCAGCGGAAGGTCCCTCCAACTGCATACCTCTATGAGAACTATGGATGTCAAGAGGATTTTTGTCTGACTAAGTCCATCCTCAGCGAAGGAGAGCTGAAAGAAGAATCTGAGAGTGTCTGCAGACAAGAGGGGCATGGAGAAATCCTGGATCTAAAGACCTAATTTTCCCTATGCCTCTGGCCAAGTCTCTCAGCGAGAAACGGTGTTTCAGGGTTCGAGTTAGAAAGCCTTGAATGTCTCTCCACTTGTCTGGGGGAACTGCTATCGAGAAAGAAGGGGTATCTATCAAGAAACCCATAAAAACAATTGACTGGGTGTTAATATGGACTTGTCGTAATTTATAGTAAACCCTAGGTTCTGGAGGAGAGAAAGAATTAGCTCTTTGTGAAGCAGAAGGGTATTCTGGTGTACAAGTCATCTAGGTAGATAATACAACGGATCGCTTTCTAACGAAGGTGAGAGATTACTGCTTTCATAAGATGAGTGAATGTGTAGGGAGCATTGGAAAGGCCGAAGACCATGACAGTCCACTGATAGAGAACGTCTTTCCACAGGAAAGACATTTGGGTGCATTTGAATTGTGTGAAAGGCCTCCTTGAGGTCTATTTTGATACAGAAATTGTTCTTTGTTAGTTGGAAAGGTATGTCGGCTAAGCCCTCCATACGGAATGAACGAGGTTTTATGTGTTGTTTGAGAAATTTGACATTTAATACTGGTCTGTATGAACCATCCTGTTTCCTGACAGGAAAAAGGTGACTGACCAAGCCTCTTGCTGAGGTGTCTGCCAACTCTATCTTGCCTAGCTGCAGGGCAATGGATAGGACTCCATCTAATAACGGACTGCCATTTTTTGAACAGGGAAAAATTTGTCGTGGAAAATGCAAAAGGGGGAGGATAAACCTTTTTCCACAATTTTTAGCAACCACCTGTCTGTGGTAATCTGCATCCAGGAGGTTACTGTCTGGGAAAGACAAGGAGGAGGTTGTAAAGTAAGGTGACTTACCGTATCCTCTGTCTTTCCTATGGGCGTATGTGCTGCCGGACCATGTGCCTCTCGCGGTCCGTGTTCAGGAAGGGCCACCTCTGTGAGCTCTGGGAGCACCTCTGTAGTCTTAGGTCGAGCTGCTGGCTCCCGCAGGACGACACACCTGATGAAAGGGCCACCTGGAAGGCAGAGGTCCTTTAAGGTCTGCAAAGGATTTGCGAGCTTTGTAACGGACTTTCACTTCGTCTATGAAGTCAGGTCCGAAAAGGGCAGAATCCATCAGATTGGGGACATCTACTGGTCTGGGTGCTAGGTTAGTTAGCCCTGCATTAGCTAGTCAGTGAGTTCTACGTGAGTTTGATATGAAATAAAATGTCTGACCAATTATTAATGTAGGCCTACTAATAGCTTTTATGTGGGCCATTTTGGAAGCTACCAGGGAATCTAGGGAGCCCCCTGAGACGCCTTCTTTTTCTGCCTTGTCAAGGACAAATAATAAAGGACCGTCAGCGTCTGAAACCTTAAATTGAATTTTTCTCAGCAATTTATCCATAGCGTCACTCTGGACCTTTTCCCCCATGAGTGAAGTTAAAGCCGGATCTATGTCTGGGGCAAATAGGGCTGGAATGTCTGGGATGCCAGTGTGGTTACGGAGAACCATGTCATCTTCCTTAACGAGTGCCATTCTAAAGGCTAATTGGGCAAAATTGTATACTTGAGAGCGCTCGCTCTGAGCCCAGTGGGCTGAATATATTTTAGAAGGAGGCATTCTACCCGCTAAAGCTACACGGCCATCTGCAAGTCACTATATTTGCCTCTGCGAGAGGATGCGCTAGTCCTGGTTACCTCCTCTGACTCCCAATCTACTGGAGGGTAACCAGCTTCCCTAAATGCGTGGAAAAGCAGGGGCAAACGCAGGATTTTCATGGCAGGGTTTCTGTATATATCATATATATGTGTATGTATGGGTTCACTACGGCTGGCCGGCGGTCGGGCTCCCGGCGCTCAGCATACCGGCGCCGGGAGGCCGACCGCCGGCTTACCGACAGTGTGGCGAGCGCAAATGAGCCCCTTGCGGGCTCGCTGCGCTCGCCACGCTACGGGCACGGTGGCGCGCTACACCCGCCACACTATTTTATTCTCTCTCTATGGGGGTCGTGGACCCCCACGAGGGATAATAAGTGTCGGTATGCCGGCTGTCGGGCTCCCGGCGCCGGTATACTGAGCGCCGGGAGCCCGACCGCCGGCATACAGAAGACCACCCGTATGTATATATATATATATATATATATATATGTATATACAGTTCCAAATCAGTCGGCACTCACAGACAGGAAACAATTGCCCCGGTGTCCAGCTCACAAAAGATCCATAGCACTCCAAGAAAGAACGGCACTCAGGGACTGGTAAATATGCAAAAGTGTATTGTAGATGAAATCGAACGTAAACGTTTTCGGGGACACAGCCCCTTCGTCAGGATCAAAAAAGACAATAACCGTTATTGTCTTTTTTGATCCTGACGAAGGGGCTGTGTCCCCGAAAACGTTTACGTTCGATTTCATCTACAATACACTTTTGCATATTTACCAGTCCCTGAGTGCCGTTCTTTCTTGGAGTGCTATATATGTATATATATATATATATATATATATATATATTGAAATGATGTATGTATATATATATGTATGTATGTATGTATGTATGTATGTATGCGTAGATGTGCATATATACACATACAACATACATACAAACACACATCTACGCATACATACATACATACATACATACATACATACATTTCAAAATATATATAGCATATATGCGACATACATAGTATACTATGGGGGTAATTCTGAGTTGATCGCAGCAGGATTTCTGATAGCAATTGGGCAAAACCATGTGCACTGCAGGGGAGGCAGATATAACATGTGCATAGAGAGTTAGATTTGGGTGGGTTATTTTGTTTCTGTGCAGGGTAAATACTGGCTGCTTTATTTTTATACTGCAATTTAGATTGCAGATTGAACACACCCCACCCAAATCTAACTCTCTCTGCACATGTTATATCTGCCTCCCCTGCAGTGCACATGGTTTTGCCCAATTGCTAACAAACTTGAAGCTGCGATCAACTCAGAATTACCCCCTATATACAGTACAGTACACACATTCACACAGCATACTTAAGCAAACACACACACACACACACACTGTAGCATACATACTAATTGCACACTTACAAAAAAGCACAGAGCAAACATACACACAGCACACTTACGTACACACTCACATTACACACACACACACACACACACACACACACACACACACACACACACACACACACACACCATAATTACACATACTGTAGTATACAGCACAAACTGAGATTCCATCATTCGTGACCCTGCCGAGGTGGTGCGATCCCTCCCTCTCTATATCTACAAGCTGGGAGGCAATGTATTTGCGGCGTGCTGGAGCTGCCTGCCTGCAGCATGTTAGATAGTTATGACAAGTGCTCCGCGTCAGGTGGTATGGACATGAAAGCCACCTGACGCGGAAGCGCTGATAGCTGTAACCGGCTATCATCGGGCAGCTCTGTCAGCGGCTGGGGGTCCTGGGCTGGTGCAGAGATGGAGACAATGGTGTCTCCGTCTCTGTAAAAAAATACAAAGGTCCTTCAGGGGGGGGGGGGTTTCTGGGTACTCAGAAACCCCCCTGCGTGCGCTACAGGAAAGGGGGGTTGTATGACTATGACTAGTCCCCTTATGAGCGTGGTCGTGTAACAGGGAATGTATGTCGGCTGTGGGCAGGAGGGGGGGGGGGGGGGTCTGCTATGGACCTTAGAGGTATTCCTGGGAAAGAGATGTTTTTACCTGAACAGGCATCTCTAGAAGAAACATGGTCAGTGTGTTTCTTTTTACTTGTGCACTTTCTCACCATTCTGTGAGAATATGCAGGAGGAGAAGGAGTCTCAGTATTCTGACTGACTTCTCCCTCCTCAGAGTTGTCCCTGTTGTCATCCGGCCTGACAGGGTTAATAAATCTTCTTCTTTTAAATATAATATCCTCATCTGAGGAAGTAGTTGTGTCGGCAGCTTTGTCTAGGCTGTTCCTTGCCTGCCTCTTTTGCTGCATTGTGGGAACACTATCAGTGCCTATGGCTGACACAGACACTGTGTCCTCCATTCTGCAGCGCTGAGGTAAAATCTAGAGGTCTGACATCAATTCCGGGACCGGACAGGCTGAGGTGATCACAGCGGCTGAGTAAGTTCAGACCTACTCAGAAACTGCACAAACTGTTTTTGTACTGCTGGGCTGCACAAGCGTTAGCATATTTGCAAAGCTAAAATACACTCTGCTGTGGGCGGCGACTATGCGTTTGCATGGCTGCAAAAAGTAGCTAGTGAGCGATCAACTTGGAATGACCTCCTAAGTACTATGCTTGTTATCAGAATGTTTCTGCAGTAAGGAGCTCACATTCTCTATGTGCAGGGTTTACAGTGGTGTAAGTAACACAGTTATGTCTCTAGCTGGTGGGCTCAGTAGGCACATGTGTGAAGTAGCTGCACATTACACTGTGTCAAGGTGGGATACACAGACCATGCCTCGGGCAAGGTGCCTCGCTCCACTACAGCTGTGCTCGGCACAGGTTACCTTTCCCAATAGTAGTCCACATGGATCGTAAAGTATGAAAAAATTAAAAAATTAATACAATTGTGAAAAACTCATGTCGACCTTTTGTCATGTCAACCTAGTACATGTCGACCTAGAAACCCTGTCGACTTAATGCATGTCGACTAATAGAGACCGGATATCGTATCTATAGTCACAGTCAGTTACTATAGCTGCTATATGATGTTATGTAGTATGCTATAAGCTCATTTTATTTCAGTAACAACTTCAGTAAGTGAGTATATCAGTGATTTTCAACCTTTTTTTACTCTCGGCACACCAAACAATGTGGGTCATTCCGAGTTGTTCGCTCGTTGCCGATTTTCGCTATACTGTGATTAGTCGCTTACTGCGCATGCGCAAGGTTCGCAGAGCGCATGCGCTTAGTTATTTTACACAAAAGTTAGGTATTTTACTCACGGCATAACGAGGATTTTTCATCGTTCTGGTGATCGTACTGTGATTGACAGGAAGTGGGTGTTTCTGGGCGGAAACTGGCAGTTTTCTGGGCGTGTGCGAAAAAACGCTGGCGTTTCTGGGAAAAACGCGGGAGTGTCTGCAGAAACGGGGGAGTGTCTGGGCGAACGCTGGGTGTGTTTGTGACGTCAAACCAGGAACGAAACTGACTGAACTGATCGCAATGGCTGAGTAAGTCTGGAGCTACTCAGAAACTGCTAAGAAATTTCTATTCGCAATTCTGCAAATCTTTTGTTCGCAATTCTGCTATGCTAAGATACACTCCCAGAGGGCGGCGGCTTAGCGTGTGCAATGCTGCTAAAAGCAGCTAGAGAGCGAATAACTCAGAATGAGGGCCAATATTTTAAAACTGCCAAGGCACACCATCAGTTCCCCACAGAAAAAAAAACAAAAAACACACATTGGCCCTCATAGTAAAAACAAATCTACACATACATTGGCCTACACAGAATAAACAATCACATTGCTCCCCACATAAATCATATTGCTCCCTACATAAATCCTATTGCTCCCCACATGAATTATTCACATTGTTTCTCACATAAATCCTTATTGTCCCCACATAAATCCTATTGTTCCCCACAGGAGAAAAACAAAAACAAATATTAGCCCCTACCGGTCAGCTGTCCTCCTCCATGTCCCTCAGTGGCGGGGGTTGTTCATAGTGGAGTGCTGCGAATACTGAGCAGTGGGCAGGTTTGGATGTGGATGGGCAAGGAAAGCTGTGTATGCAGGTGGGAACTGGAAGATGTGTATACAGGCAGGTGTGTAGGCTAGCTGGGTGGTGAGACGCGGCGGCCGTGACCTATGATATCACAACACCGCGTCTTCAAGGCATAGGTCACGGCCGGACCACGACATCCTCTAAGAAGAGCCCGGGGCCAACAGTTCACTCTGAAGGTGCAAGAAGCTGTTCTGGCTCCACGGCACACCTTGCAACTGGTCACGGCACACTAGTGTGCCACGGCACACTGGTTGAAAAAGCCTGGAGTATATACTAGTCAGCTGTTTTTAATTAATGCATTCTATACATTCTAATTACAGCCATCAGTATTATACCTTAGAGAACTTCATTAGACTTCTGTATCAGTGGCGTGCGGTGAGGTCAGTGGCTGGTGAGGCACTGACTGGTGTGTGTACAAAATGTGTAGGGGTCGCTATGGATGTGGCGCTAAGTGAATGGAAGAGCTGGACAACAAAATAACCATGGTGTTGTGTGTGTAACCATGGGCGGATTGGGATGGAAAACCAGCCCGGAAAATGGATGGAAGCAGCCCTAATGGGGGCAGAGTCTGTTGAGGGGTGGGGTCTAGCAAGGGTGCGGGATACCTCCTTATAGGGCCGAATTCTGAGTTGGACGCAGTTGCGGCCTTCTTTACGTCTTTTGCTGCAGTTGCGTCTGTGACTTTATACTAATCCTGCTACAACTTCCCTGATGTACATCCGTGCGTCTGAATATTCAAGGATTGAGACTCCCACTTCAGTGTCTTCTTCTTCTGACACACTGACAGTTTCACCTTCCAATGATTTGTGTCCCTTTCGGCCCCCCCATGCAGCCGCCGGGTGGTAGTGCGGAGTGGGGTGGGGGTAGGGACAGTGCAAGCCCCAGCCATCAGGTGGTGTAGCAAGGGGGCACAGTGTAAGCCACTGCTGCCAGGTGTGTGTGTGGGGGGGAGGAGGGGGGGGGCAGGGGACACAGTGCAAGCCACAGCCTGTTCATGCCGGGACTAAAGGAGATGCATTTGACTGCTGCTAGGTCCTAGTGCCTGCCGACTGCTGCGGCGATGGTTTCCCTTCCATATGGAGGCAGTGCAATGAGGGAGGACTGTGGCACCTAGAACCCGCAGGCCTTCTGATGGGTCCTAGCGCCCCGTCACAGCGCTGTAGGGAGGACTGGGCAGTTACCATACATGGTATGTGGGTGTGTGTGTGTGGGTGGGGGGGGGGACACAGGATGATGATTTGAGTAGTGGATAGAAGGTGGCTGTAAAACATAATAGGGGTAGTGGTGGTGGAGAGCAGGGTCAGGATGGAAGTAATGGGGCAGAAGGTAGGATGAGTTAAGTATTAAGGAGCAAGGTGCAGGATCGGTGTAGTAGTGGACAGCAGGAGGCAGGATGGGCATAATGGTGGACAGCAGAGGTCAGGATGGGAGTAGTGGTGGACAGCAGGGGTCAGGTTGGGAGTAGTGGTGGACAGCAGGGGTCAGGTTGGGAGTAGTGGTGGACAGCAGGGGTCAGGATGGGAGTAGTGGTGGACAGCAGGGATGGGCTGCAGGGGTCAGGATGGGAGTAGTGGTGGACAGCAGGGGTCAGGTTGGGAGTAGTGGTGGACAGCAGGGGTCAGGTTGGGAGTAGTGGTGGACAGCAGGGGTCAGGATGGGAGTAGTGGTGGACAGCAGGGATGGGCTGCAGGGGTCAGGATGGGAGTAGTGGTGGACAGCAGGGGTGGGCTGCAGGGGTCAAAATGGGAGTAGTGGTGGGCTGCAGGGGTCAGGATGGGAGTAGTGGTGGGCTGCAGGGGTCATGATGGGAGTAGTGGTGGGCTGTAGGGGTCATGATGGGAGTAGTGGTGGGCTGTAGGGGTCAGGATGGGAGTAGTGGTGGGCTGCAGGACTCAGGATGGAAGTAGTGGTGGGCTGCAGGGCTCAGGATGGGAGTAGTGGTGGGCTGCAGGGCTCAGGATGGGAGTAGTGGCGGGCTGCAGGGCTCAGGATGGGAGTAGTGGTGGGCAGCAGGGGTCAGGATGGGAGTAGTGGTGGGCTGCAGGGGTCAGGATGGAGTGGAAGAGACTTACCCTTAACGCTGCAGTCTGTCATCCCACTCTTTTGCATTCACCAGCTGTACGTGTTCAGGTGCAGGGAGCTGGCTGCCTATGCTGCTGGGGGTCACCTCCTGTCTGCTGCTGCCGGGTCCCGGGCGCTCTGCCTCCCTCCTTGGACAGACGGCCGCTAACTGCAGCCTCACACAACACAGGAAGACGCCGGCCGGGTAAGTAAGCTCCGGTGTCCCCCTCCTCCTGTTCCCATTCACTCTGCAGCAGAGGCTCCAGACAGCAGCCACAGGGGACGGGGCATCCCGGAAACAGGCAGTGGGGGCTGAGGGCCGGCGCGGCAGCGGGGGTAGGGGGGCGACGGATGCACAGCCAGTAACTAGAGGACGGGGACCGGACTACTGTGTGTTTTTTTTTTTAAGTGCCAGAAATAACAGGGAGGGGGCCCGCGTCCTTCCTCCCACCGGATCCGCATGTGATAAAGATAGAGGAGCTGTGGCTTTCTCCCTCCCTGTACAGCAATGACAGTGACTGGATACAGTCACTGTCAGTGCTGAATCTGGTGCCCTATCACATTGGCTTTCAGTGACAGGGGCGTGCTTTCATATGGGCTGAAAGCACGTTCCTCCACTGAGGCACTTGAATAGGTGCCGCTTACACTGTTTTTTTGAATGGGCTTTTACAGCCCTCTGCTTGGTCCCGCCCCCTGCTTCCGGACAGTTACAATTGGCAGCGGGAGGCACCGCTCTCGGTGCCTCCGAAATCAATTTAAACACGTCTGTACACTGAAAATGATTACCATAATATAAAGAAGATAGTTATGACACAGAACATGTGTCATAAATATCTTCTTTGTATTATTTTAGTCATTAATGACAGAGGAGGCACTGCCTCCCCTGACTGCACGTCCCTGTTCTGTATTAATAAAGCTGCTATTGATGATATACTGTACTGTACAGTGTAATGTGCTGTAAACTCACTGTATTTCAATAACAACGTCAGTGAGTGAGTATACACTAGTCAGCTGTTTATTGCAGTCTACACATTAATATTACAGCCGTTAGTATTATACCATAGAGAATTTGATCAAGCTTCTGTGTAATAGTGTCTCCTTAACCAGTACCTGTGCGTGCGACTATAATCTGTGTTATGTGCCCTTTTACCAAGAGAAGGCCGCACTTCTGGGGGCTTGTGGCATAGGCTATTCCCTCTTAATGACCAGACTATGCCGCTTCCACCCCAACACACCATCTCATTGTGCTACGCCTCTCTGCCTGTGGTCATGCTAGCACCTCCAGCTGCCTGTGAAGTCTACTAGTCCTCAACAGTAATCGGACTGAGCTGCTGGTGCTTACACAGACTGGCTACATCTACGGGATGTAGTTATGTGACCAGCGGTAAGTAGACCGCCAGTCACAATACTTCCCCCTACATCCCGCCCCCTTAGAATCTTGACAGTCGGCATGCCAACTAGCAGGAACTATTCCCACTTATAGGTGTCCACGACACCAATAGAGTGGGAATAGAACCTGTGGCGAGCAAAGCTCGCCACCGAGCTCGCAAGGGGCTTGTGGCGCTCTCCCCCCCCCCATGTTACATGGCATGCCATGGCTGGGTGTGAAAAATGAGAGAAGGGAGCTGGTTGGTTGGTACTTATCACCGTGCAATTTATCACTTTTTAAGGCTTAGTACATCTGGCACAGAGAAATTTCTTAGTGGTACTGTGTGTGTGCGCGCGCTAAAAAATTGGGCAAAAGGGGCATAGCCACTGAAAATGGGGGCCACCCATTTCTCACCACTTTGAGAACATTTCTTTCCATTCCAAATGCACCTTTCCTATTTGGTGGTTTCTCGCAATGATGAACTTCTGAAGAAATGTATCCTCCCTGTTTAGACAGCTTCTTCAGTTGGTATTCACTATTCACATAGGAATTCATATGGTCTGGAAGATGCCTGTTTGGGTAGGAATATAACCAAAGTCATTGTCATACAACAGAGGTTCAACCAGCCCCCATCCAACCCCCATTGGGACCTTAGACCGGAAGTACTGGAAACATCACTTCTGCCAACTACCACTGACGTCTACTGCTCAAAAACAGTGCTAATTCCGCCAACCACCACCCACCACCAGAAGTGAATGAATAGAACACTACCATTCAACCGTTCTCTGGCCAATCGAAAGTCCATGTGAATGAAAGTTATTGATACTGCGCTATAGCTGGGATGGGTAACAATTGTCTTAAGTTGCTGCTGGAGGAAGTGGAATCACTATCAAAAACCACTGGGATAGACAAATACAAAATATGAGACCCCCAGCACACACTTTTTGGATAGAGATGCAGGAAACTATATAGTTCAAATTACTAAGTGTATTCAATTCAATTCTAATGGTCCAGTATAGTACTACCAACTGTGAGCTATTATGTCTGCTGATATATTGCTATATTGAGACGTAATAATATATAACTTTTCTTGGCAGTAATTGTTCTGTGTATATGGAATGATGCCTATTACTGGTAATCAAGAACACAGACAAAACATTATCAAAAAATTATATATATATATATATATATATATATATATATATATATATATATATAGCAATAGAGGAATGGGCACCCTTGGGTCGTATTTCCACCCAATAATTAAATAGGATTCAACAGAAATCTCTAAACATATATACTTGCTCAATATTTTAGAGTATAAAAATCACATTAACATATTCCATATAAAATTTATTAAAACATAAAAACACAAGCAGTGGTACAGATAGTAAAGTATCCTTCCATGACAAAATGACACCAAACGATTGTACAGAGGACAAGTAGAATAATTTTGATAGACTCCTTCTTCTCCTTATAGCAAGTTCAGAGATTGGTGTTATAAAGAGAAAATCCAACGCGTTTCATCTTGCTCTAAGACTTCATCAGGGGTACATCTATAAATGTAAAATAATTTATCAGAATATTTCACTAATTATACATAAATGTAAATAACAATATAAAAGTGAGGGAACATGTTATTAAACAAAGAAACATGCAAGACAGCTACACAGGACAAAAAAGTGTAAAAATACATCATTAAGGTACACTTATTACAGAAAAGTTTTCAAAAAAGTTAGCAACAAGTCATAAAGGTTAAAAAATGTACACAGAAGAAAAAGTAGGAAAGAACATCGGAACATGTCATGATATCATCATATGACATACCTCGAATGCTTGGTAAATACTGATAGTGTGTCAATGAAATGACAAATAAGCGTTCAGGATACTTGAAAACCACCCACACCTCAGTGGGGTACACAGATGAAAATTAGATTAGGCCTAATTAGGAAAATATTCATTTAAGTAACTTAAAAAGCCACATGATTTACACATTATAACTGATTTATTAGCCGATCAGTGTGCTGGTGAGTAGAAACACATACCTTAATTGTTCAAATGCTTGAATAACAAGTTTGAATACACAAGTCTAACAAAGGTTCATATAGGTGTGTGACCTGATAAAATGATTTAACCAATTAGGGGTATATCCTCACCAGTCAACATAAACTCATGAAGCTTACAATATATATTTATATTCACAAATTCATTAATCAAATGCAGAATTTTCATAGGGAATATCCTCACCAATCTATACAGCATAAACCCAAATATTGGGCTCAAGAGCATTATAAAAATGCAAAATTATTTGTCCAATTAATTTAATTAATTATTTGTTTAATTGGACTCCGTAGGGAGTTAACCTCCTGAATGTTCCATACACCAAAAATCAAATAAAAATAACCATACGTGCTGTTGTTAATATTCGGAATGTTGAATAAAACCTAATAGCCATTTAAATAATATCAATTTGTATAATTAATATATATATATAATTGACATAAATTATGGTACTGGTGATATTAATAACTACCCTTATTATCAGCTTGAATTTAATTACAGACCAATAAAATGGTAAATGGAGCCATATTTAAGAATGGTGCCCACAAACTATCACAACAAAGTGAACCTTACCCTCCAGCAGATCAGCAGTGTTGGCTCAGTACCAGTGAAATGAAACTGTGTTCAGAATTTTACCCTTAAATAGGGGAAAGGTGATGACATCACTTCCCATCAGTGCAGTGATTGGGGGTATAATAAAACTTAAAAAATATACCATTATTAATAGCTTAATTATTTCTATACACCCAGCATCAATTAAACAGTATTGTAAGGGAACAATGCCTAACAAATGTCCTTATACATTAATCTGATATAAGCAAACCACCCTTAATTGATAAATACAAGTCCCATAATGCATCTGTTTGGACCGGGACTATAAGTTACATGATTGACAGCACAATTCACCAATAAAGCTGATATGAGACATATAACATAAATATCCTCCTATAGTGTATATAATCTACTAAACAACGTGTGTGATAAGATAATAAAATAATTAAATACTTTTGAATAGACCTATCAAGGTGCAAACTAAAAACACCTCTATAATAGGTAAGCACTGAACAGCCACTCACACTCCTTAAACTAACTAATCCCGCGGCGATGGAACAAGAAACACTTATGCTCCAGCGTCGCCTCTGTAGGCGCTCCACAGGGCCAGGAGTGTCCTGATCACGCCGCTGAATGGAGCCTCCTGCGTTCCAGCGGTATGCGAGTTTGTGTTCCACAGAGCCGGGGTGATGTTTCCCCGTCACATGGCCACACCACATGACGATTAGACACGTGGTCCGGGCGGCCAATAGACGTGTCTCACTCTGTAACCAAGGAGACCGCTATCGTCGTAACTACTGTGTATAGTATTAGTGTTTAGATATTAAATACAATGTTTTAATGAATTATAACGACAATGCAAAATAGTTTATTAGTGTGTACATGACTACCTACACTTCATGATAATAACAACACCATTAGTGTAATTATTTAAAGATTACAATTAATCTATATTAATCAGGTGTGGAAAGACATTAGATACTTAATAAAAAGTATATGATAAAAACCTATTTCTTATAAGCAAATCCCCATAAATAATATTAAAATAACTAAACAGCACCCTCTACTAATGCCCCAGAAAACTAATAAAAATAAAAAATATAGATATGACTCTACTAAATAAAAAAATAACAATAATAATACTAATAATAATACTAATAATAATAATAATAATAATAATAATAATAATAAATGTCCTATCAAAAGGTGGGAAATGGGCAACCTAACTTATAGTTAAGACACCACCCATAAAATTGGCTCCATTTTTACAAAAGACAAATCCATAATTTAAAGAGTATCCTATAATTGAAAAGTAAACAGCTTCCTAATTAAATAGGCACAAATTTTCAAAAAGAAGATAAAGAGATCCTAGGGCAAAAAGTAAAACTTCGAGCCCCTACAAGAATGCCACCATATCGATACTTTCATTCAAACCGAATGGGATAAGGGTGATCAATGTATAAATCCAAAAGGATTCTCTTATCTATCAAAATGTGCTCAATGACAGTAAATGAAAGACCTAGAACTTCAGAATTGTGTTTCTCCTGAAAATGTCGTGGTAGTGATTATGTCGATATTATCTTAGACCGCAAAGCTATACCTCTAAATACACTTTTACAGTGGAGCCGTTATGGCCGCTAAACTGACTACACGTGCTACGCACTTTGTACGCTATTTGCGTACAGAGTCCTGCACGTGGTACGTGCTTGGCGTACACACGCCGCGCTGAGTGTACAGAATACGCTCAGCATGCGCACACACAATGGATAACCTTTAAACCTTGTTAATGATACAATGTAATGATATGCTTACACTTTAAACCCTTAACAGCAAAGTACTGTAATGATGTAATACCTTTAAACCTTAAGTAGCGCTGGCGATACAAAGTCCCCGCATACACCTTATACAGATTAATACACTATAAAGCCCATGCAGGAAAGTGAAAACACAACACTGATTTGTAGTTGCAACCGCAGGGTTCTAAGGCCTCAGTGGATTAATTCCAAAAGGTATAACAATAAAAATCATACACTACAGGCTAACAAGTAAATCTAAACAGAATAATGGCTACAGAGAAATGTACATACGTGAGAATGTTCGCAAGCGCAACCCGGCCGATCCTCCGCTGGTCATACAGATAGCGTTCAGAGTCTTCTCACCGGCCAGGCAACAATGGTCTTTTTATACACAACATGCATACACAATACAATGGTCACTGTAATCTCATTGTCCATTGGACACAGGGATGTGTCTTTACATTACAGAAGAGGTCATAGGTGGATTTGAATAGGTGGGCGATGTCTTTCCCCAACTGCTCTTGTGGGTGGTATCCTCTGGATTCCCGCCGCATACATAAAATACAGTAAATACAGTTAATGTTCATATTCTACTTTTGTACATAACTATACGCAGGAACAAGCGATCTTTCTCTAACCAACACCGGAATGTTACCCTCAAAATACCCTACAGCTGGATACTAGACATCACCTTCCAACCTTTATCTGACCCTTCCTATCATGCAAAGGCGAATCTCTCTGTCCAGGAACTGTTTAAACTATTAATACTCACTGACATGGTCTAGGGGAGCTATATCTACAATGTACACTATTTGGGTTAAATATGTAATGTTCTAATAACCCTCTATGCGTTCACAAACTCTGCCGTAAATGCGCATACCATGCGCCAAGGCGCATGGCCGTGAAAAGCTCCGTTACGCAAATTGCGGATATGCACACGCACGGCAGACTGAGTGCACGCGCAGCGGGCATGTGCATGGGGTTAGTAAGTTAGGCATGCATTACAATATTTTTCGACTTTGACAGTCCACCCTTTGGCAGTCAACAATAACTGCCACTATCTAAACATTAAACAGAAAAATATACAATACAATATCTATAAAATAATTGGATGGTAGGAGGAGAGGAGTAGGCGGGAAATGTATGGCCTGATGGGATAGTAAAAGCATGTATGTATGAAATCCATGTCTGAGGGGCATGTATCATCGTGCCGTACATGTTCTAGATAAGCTTCGAGGTATTGCGAAGTATACATAAAATCCTTCTCATCCCATATTAAGGGTCTGTAAGTGGGCCAACAAACACTACCGAGCTCTTTTCGGCTTCTTGTTCCAACAAATGGGGTGCACATTTAGTTGATGATACATGGAGGGGGAAACACATGTGAATGCTAATATATGTATATATATCACCTGTCGACTATGTGTGTCACTACCTGAAGGTTGTAGAGATGAAGATAAGACACGTATCACAAATACAATCACATAACATTTGTGCAACCGTTCTTGGGTGTTGGTTGAAGTCTTGTCCGGATGGGTGTATCTTTGCCGTGAGTGTTAATCAAAGTCTTTAGAGTGTCCATAAAAGTCTTTAGAGTGTCCATAAAAGTCTTTAGAGTGTCCATCAAAGAGTCTTTTCCGAATGGATGTATAATTCATCAACGTCTCTTCCGAATGGATGTATTTTTTCTTGAGGGAAAACAAAGGAGAAACAGGTGAAAGAAACGGACCGTGGAATCACGTCTTATCACAACATTGTCTCTATTGATGGGTCATAAATTAAATCAGTTGTTGTAACAATGCCCCCGCTCCTCAAACTCATCACTTTGGTACCGCGCTTGCACCGCATTAAAACTCAAACACATCTAAATATCAAACCAATCATTATGACAACTCCAAGGATACAAAGGAGAAACTTTCCTACACTCACGATAACATTTTGAGCCCATTCTCCTAAACCTGAGAACCAATTGCGTGGGTTCAACCATGAGACCCAGCCGGTCAGTTCATTACTCACAGCAGTAAGGGTAAGGTTGTGTCTCCTCCGGAACTCCCACTTCAATTGCAAGATATCGTCCATCTTTTGATCTATGACCTCGGTTGGGTCATCAGTGCTGTTTGTAATGTACGTGCAGCACTTTACACCATACTGAGTTGCTAAGGTGACACAGTACCCGCCTGTCACCGCTGTGATATAATTTAGAACCATCCTGTGCTGGATCAGTTCCGTTTTGTAAGCTTGCAATTCCCTCCCTGTATACCTGAAGGTGTCATCATACATCTCGGTGATATTATCTATCAGGTTCGCTAGCGCATGAATATACCTATAATTTATAATTCCTCTGGCGGTACGGGTGATATCTAACGCGAGTAGGAATTGAATCCCGGTGGATTCGTGGATCAAATCAGAGGCTGCGTGCTCTGTCCTATCTATAAGGTGTCTCTTAACGATGTGTTCATAGTGAGTGTGAGTGTAAGGAGCTTGAGCATTGCGGTGAACGTCTTTCATCTTATTATGGGTTATGGTCATAACTTCTGGCAACACTCTTCCAATGTAACACAATCCCTCTGAGTTTGGGGCAAGCCACTTATACGCCTTCCTCCGGCATATGAAATATGCATCATCGGGGAGAACATATGGGACAGAATATGACATTACCATATTGCAAACCTTCCAAGTGAAAAATCCTATCCCTAACTCTCTCATCTGTTCAGTACACGTATCAGGCTGTATGATATGCGCACAGTACCCTGGTGATACTTCTTCAACCCGCATGGTCCTACTTCCTAGAGTATACCTGTACTGAAAATACCTTCCACCGTCGGCTATTTGGCGTATAAGTTCAGTGTCTACGGGTATTCTGTCGGCTCTGTGTGAAAATGCCATGGTTTGGTTATTCCATGTCACTTCCCAATTTCCCAGCTTTCGGGAGTTGGAAATGTTGAAACATACTAAGGATCTATCCACATGATATTGGTGGAGCTTCAAACTAGGGGGCCTAGAAATATAAAATTTCTTGTCCACCGGTCTCCCACCCCTTAATTCAAGTACCTCATCTATTGTTAATGGATACGGTACTAGTCCTGACTTGCTCTGACCTTGAGGTACTTGTGAGCACACCCAGCATTCTGTTTGGTTTAAAACCTTACCCACTAATGAGTGATAATCACTCAATGGATGACGGTCCATGTTGATATTAAGGCTGGATTGACATCTCTGGATGCACCCGTCCTCAACTATGTTTTCACAGTTTCTACAAATACAATTTTCCTCAGCCAATAACCCTTCACAGTGTCTCCTAGTTTCTTGACTACCAGATCGTTTTCTGATACTCGCCTTTGCTCGGTGAATGTGTTGCTCTTGGAATTCTACAAATCCTTCCTTGCCATCAGAACCCATTCCAGATCCTTTCTCGACCTCTCTGGTAGTCTCACCGAAACAGACTTCTCTGGTCAACAACAGGGTCAACAGGAAAACCCGGAATGCAGTCTCTAGGGGTAAGTCCATCTCGCTAAGGGGGAGAGAAAAAGGAGCAAGGAAGGGGGGAAAGGAGGGTAATGGGAGATGGAGAAAATAATAAAAAGGAAAAAGAAATTTGGTGCGACAACCGCCTCTGGTCTTGTAGTTCTCTGTGCTCAGGTGCCGTGACAACAGTCCTGCCTCTCAACCTTCCCGGAACAGGCACTCCATTGATACGATTTCCTCTACACTCTGCTCTTTGTCACGGGCTCTCTCTGGGTCAGCGACCTTCTTACAGTGGGACGAGTGGACCCAAGTCTCGCTCTCTGCAACCTTCAATGCTGTCGTGCTGGTTAGTAAGACTTGGTACGGTCCTTCCCACCGATCAATAAGGCAACCTGAGCGTAGAAAATTTCGAATCATTACATAATCCCCAGGTTCAATGTCATGACAATTACTGTTTGGTAGGTCAGGAATCACCAGCTTTAGATTTCTGTTTTGATTCCTCAACTGCTGGCTAATCTTAACCATATATTTTACAGTCACCTCATTATTGCATTTCAAATCATCCTGGGGGTCAATCATTACATGGGGTTGTCGACCAAAAAGAATCTCAAAGGGTGATAGGTTAAGGGGGGACCTGGGAGTGGTTCTGATGCTGTACAATACAAGTGGCAAAGCTTCTGGCCATAACAATCCAGTTTCAGCCATCACTTTGCTCAGCTTGTTCTTAATAGTGCTGTTTACTCTTTACACTTTCGCACTCGCCTGTGGGCGGTACGGAGTATGCAGCTTACTATTAATTCCCATCAGTTTGCACATAACCTGAAAGACTTCACCTGTAAAATGGGTACCCCTATCGCTTTCAATTATCCTAGTGATACCATATCTGCACACAAATTCCTGCGATTTTCTTTGCAGTAAACGTAGCAGTATTTGTGGCAGCCGGGAATGCTTCTACCCAATTTGAAAACACGTCAATACAAACTAACACATATTTTAAATTTCTGCAGGGTGGCAACTGTATGAAATCAATTTGTATTACCTGAAAAGGGCCGTCTGTTGGCGGGATATGGGATGGTTCTGTTGGTATTGACTTTCCAATATTCTTCCTCAAGCAGATAAGACATGTCATTGCTCTCTTACCTGCATAAGAAGAGAATCCTGGTGCACACCAGTAGGCTCTCACCAGCTTACACATACCCTCTTTGTCCAGATGAGTCAGACCATGTGCCGCCTCAGCTAAGCTTGGAAGATATGCTCTGGGGGCTACTGGCTTACCCTGTCCATCTGTCCAGAGTCCTGAGGACTCCTGGCCATATCCTTTTGACCTCCAGACTGCCTTTTCCTGTGGGGAACACAAATTTTGCATTTCACTTAATTTTTGTGTGTTGACGGTATTGAATACCATCAGTTGTGTGATATCTGTCTGTGTGGGGGTGCTGGCTGCTGATTTAGCAGCTTCGTCTGCCCGGCTGTTACCAAGTGACACTGGGTCTTGACTGTAAGTGTGGGCTTTGCACTTGATAACAGCCACTCTGTCAGGTTCCTGTATCGCTGTTAGAAGCCTTTTTATGTGGGATGCATGCGCTAAGGGTGTGCCAGCTGCCGTCATGAAATTTCTGAGGCGCCATAGGGCCCCGAAATCATGCACTACTCCAAAGGCATACCTAGAATCTGTATAAATATTGGCTGACTTACCCTTAGCCAATTCACATGCTCTAGCTAGGGCGACCAGCTCAGCAACTTGTGCTGAGTGCGGTGGGCCCAGGGGTTCAGCTTCTATGATACCTTTGTCATCTACGACTGCTTATCCAGTACACAAGTCTCCCGAGTCCGTCCGTCTGTCTACCGTCAGTGTAAAAAGTAAAATCTACGCCTTCCAGTGGGTTGTCACTAATGTCGGGTCTTGCAGTGAAAGTTTGGTTCAGATATTCCATACAATCATGTGTGTCAGTATCTGCACTAAATCCTCCTTCACCATCACTCTCATCCTCCACCCTTTGTGCCTGTCCAGGCATACCCGGGAGGTAAGTTGCAGGATTTAGTGCGCTGCATCTCTTTATGGTGATGTTTACAGGTGCCATTAGTGCTAATTCCCACCTTGTAAACCGTGCTGATGAAACATGTCTGGTTTGGGCAGAGTTCAGTAAGGCTGATACTGCATGAGGTGTATGGATGGTCAGGTTGTGTCCCAACACTACATCTTCACTTTTACTCACTAGCAATGCTATCGCTGCAACACTTCGCAAGCATGTGGGGAGAGACCATGCTACGGTGTCCAACTGTGCACTGTAGTAAGCTACCGGCCTGCTGGCATCACCATGTCTCTGGGTTAGGACACCTGCCGCACACCCAGCACTTTCCGTACCGTATAACTCAAAAGGTTTCCAGTAATCTGGCATGCCTAATGCAGGTGCCTGTGATAGGCATTGTTTAAGTCTCTCAAATGCCAGTTCGGACTCATCTGTGTGAGAGATCCGATCTGGTTTGTTCGAGGAGACCATTTCCTGCAAAGGTAAAGCCAGTATGGAGAACCCTGGGATCCAGTTTTGGCAGTACCCACACATTCCAAGGAAAGTGCGGATCTGCTGCTGGGTTTGTGGCAGAGTCATGTCGCGAATCGCCTGTATTCTATCAGCGGTGAGGTGTCTCAGTCCTTGTGTCAAGCAATGTCCCAAATATTTCACCTTGGTCTGGCACAACTGTAACTTATCCTTTGAAACCTTGTGTCCCGTATTAGAAAGGTGAAACAGAAGCTGTTTCGTGTCTTTCAAGGATGCTTCGAGTTAATCTGAACACAGCAGTAGGTCATCTACATACTGTATTAATACTGATCCGCTCTCAGGTTGAAAGGATTGTAAACAGTCATGCAAAGCCTGGGAGAAAATACTTGGGCTGTCAATGAAACCTTGTGGTAAGCGAGTCCAGGTGTACTGTACTCCTCTGTATGTAAATGAAAACAAATATTGGCTGTCAGGGTGCAGAGGGACCGAAAAGAAAGCGGAACAGAGGTCAATGACAGTGAAAAATTTCGCAGTAGGGGGAATTTGCATGAGGATGACAGCTGGATTTGGCACTACAGGGAATTGGCTTTCAACTATCTTGTTTATCCCCCTTAGATCCTGCACTAGCCTGTAACCCATCCCCCCACTCTTTTTCACAGGGAAGATGGGACTATTGGCAGCGCTGGACGTCCTAACTAGGATGCACTGTTGTAGCAAGCACTCTATGACTGGATACACTCCTAATTCCACCTCTGGCTTCAGAGGATACTGTGGGATTTTTGGAGCTATCCTACCATCTT
The DNA here is from genome assembly GCF_028390025.1 of Pseudophryne corroboree. NCBI lineage: Eukaryota > Metazoa > Chordata > Amphibia > Anura > Myobatrachidae > Pseudophryne > Pseudophryne corroboree. The sequence continues at coordinate 210,817,320 of NC_086453.1, read as the reverse complement.
TTACTTGCACAACTACAGGAGCTACATTTGCCATCAATCCAGTGTCTTGTCCATCTTTGGTCCAGAGGGATTCCGGTATCTGGGAGATCATTTCCTCTACCTTGGATGGACACCTGTCTATAACAGCAGAGTGTGACATCAACCTTTGTGGGGTGTCTAACATATCCTGCACTTCCTGAACGTGATTCTCGGGTATATCTAAGAAGACACCCTCAGGAGTACAATATATGACACACCTCATTTTGCACAAAAAATCTCTCCCAAGTAGATTAGTCGGAGCCGATGCAGCTAGCAAAAAGGAGTGCTTGGTCTGCAAAGGCCCTATCGTAATCTCTGCTGGTCTACTTAAGGGATAGTGTTGCACTACTCCTTTTACCCCCATTGCTGAAATTGTTTTACCTGTTGTTTTCATACCTACTGTTGAATTTAACACTGACCTGGCCGCCCCTGTATCTACAAGGAAAGGTAGTGATCTACCAGCTACGTCAACTGTAACCTCGGGTTCATTTCCAAGGCTAGCAATCAACTTCACTGGCTGCAAACTACAGGTGTGGCCTAACCCCTTTTGTATGTTGTGACCCTCCCGCAGCGCGCTGGCAACTACAATATGTGAGGGGGGTAGCTGAGAATTTCCAGAGGTCTGCCAGTCCTTCCTAGGTGGGTACCTCCTCGTTTCCCCTGCATGTGGCTCATAATTCCTCCTATGCGGTCCCTGATCCCAATTTCGTGTGTTATGCTGTGAGTCATGTTCTGGTCTAGGGGGTCGATATACGTTGCTTTTATAATTACAGTTCCATGAGTAATGTCCTTCCCTCTGGCAATAATAACATTTTACTACATACGACTTACCATCAGGGGTCTGGGGTTTAGGCTGATGTGGCTTTGTTGTCAGGGCTTTGATACTTACGGTCATCAGCTTATCCCCCTGTGACTCCCTGTGCTTAATGATGTTCCGATCGTGCTCGATAGCGGACTCTCTTAATGCAGCCACCGAAATACCTCTCCAGTTAGGCTGAGTGGTTTGTACCCTTGTTCTCAACGCTTCTTTCAAGCCGTCCATTAATACGGACACAGCTACCTCTCTATGGTGTACATTTTCCTTAATGTCCTCGACCCCAGTGTATCTAGCCATTTCCTGCAGTGCTCGATGGAAATATTCAGAAGCAGCTTCACCTTCTTTTTGTCTAATGGAGAAGATTTTATTCCACTTGACAACAGTAGGGAAATATACTCCTAACTGCAGATTGATCTGTCGTACATTCTCCTGAATGTATTCATCAGTGAGAGGTACCTCTGCGTCTAATTTACAATCAGCAATGAATTTCACAGGGTCAATATTGGAGGGCAAACATGCCCATAGCACTGTCCGCCAATCTTTGTTTGTTGGTTCGGTGGCGTTACCTAGTTCTCTAATAAACCTCTGACATGCGGCTAGATCTTTTCTGGGATCGGGAAATTCAGACATAATTGTCCTCAATTCTGTCCGGGACCAGGGACAATGCAAAGCAATGTTCCTGATGGGAGTGATTCCCTGAGCGTCAGTCTTCCCATTGGGGACTGCGATCACCCTGACAGGATTTAGTTCAATTACATCATTCTGGGTTGCTTCTACAATGTGAGGTGCAATTGTCTCTGCATAATGTACTGTACCGTACTTACCTGTGGACACGACCTCACCTGTCCCTCCGCTAGGGGCCTTTGCTACTGCTCTTACTGGTTGGGCCGTGCCCACTTGTGTGTCTTGTATGGTGGCTGCTAGAGAGAGTGCTGATATCGTGCTGGGTTCATCTTCCTGGTCGCAGTCCTGAGGGGAGTTTAAGATGGGATACAACTTGCACGGGTTAGCATTAATACATTTATCAAGTTCACTCTTATCATATATTAGTATGCCATTCTCTGTAGCCACTTTCTCCCCTGTAATATACGGTGGTGGTGGTGGTGCAGTTGCAATCAGTTTCCTGCTAGGGTTGGACCAGCTGTGTGAGCTAGTTCCCTTTGCATATCACTCTCTCGTTGCCATAAATGTAAACAGTTTGAGTGTCTGATCCTTTCTTTTTTTGGGATTTTAACAGACATATCCTAATCCTTAAATTCTGCAACACCTCTGGATTAAAACTGCCTACCTTAGGGAATGGTTCCCTATCTTCCGCAGTCATACGTTCCCATTCATTGCATAAAACCTCTGTGTGTGAGCCATATTTCTCACACATTATGTACCTCGCCGACCCCTTGGGCCGCGGAATATCAACCTGAACCCTGGTTGATCGTCCCCTACTTGAGCAACTGGCCCCCATCTTTTGCAGGTATTACCTTCTCAGCAAATTCCTACAAAAAAACAAAATACTCAGTGGTAAGGCAACGGTGAAAGTTCTCCGAGCGCTCTCACCCACTCACGCTCACGTTGGCCAATACACCTAAACACTGTCGTCAGCGCCGGTCGTACCCAACCTCGGGACCATCTGTAACCTCTATTTACTGAGAGTGTGTGGGAGTGACTTACCCTTCCCAGTAAATATTGGTCGTTGGAGATTTCCTGAGTGACCAGCGAAACTCCCTTAAAACAAAAAAATTGTTACACAAATCACGTTGCGTGTACTACACTTAGCGCCAATGAGCCCGCGATTTTTACGCACAACTCGTAAAAGGGTATCGCGGTGGGCTAAGTATTGCACTCACGAACGCGCGGTACAATCGCACAGCGTATAGGTAACTGTTACTTATCCGCTGTACGACCAATGGAATCGTTTTTCAGGCTGCGAAACTTCAGCCGGAGCGTATCTGAACGGGCCTATATGGATACTACGCCAACCACCTGGGCTGCGCTCTCTACACAAAACCTCGCTGACCTTTTAGGCCGAGGTATTCAGAGCTTCGCTTGACTTTGTCAGCGGTTTTCTGACTTCGCTGACCTCTGGTCTGCTGTTATACTAATTGCTCCTTTATACCTTAATCAATGTTAACGTGAGCAAGCCACTCTCACGCCACCAAGTGTCCACTCACCTGATGTGGTCTCCGACGGGATCCCGAATTCCCTGGGTCCACAAAACCTTTATTGTTTGCACACTCACGCTCGTTCACTCATATACACTTTGGTTTTTCTGTACAGAAAATTAACTTTCATTCAGGAAAACAGCCCCAATTCCAGAGGTGATACAGTAAAAAAGGTATTTAAACTAAATATTGGACACTGATCAATTTGTGCTATTATCGAGTGGCTACTGTTTTGCGCCTAAACTAAAACAATGCTATTGTGTGCTTTGTATTTTGCGGGCGTACCTGTACGCACGTTGCGTAAACACGCCACGTGTGTAGGCCTTTACGTTGCGTACGCAGTCCCGTACGCTGTACAAGACACATATACAAAGGCCGTACGTCCGCAGTACTAAAAATCCCACACTTCTATAAATGTAAGCGATATTTAACTATAATCACTTACTTAACACACACACAGTTTCTACTGTATAAACCTTTACAACTAGGCCAGGCTGCGTGTGCGTCTTACACTTACTTCCTTAACTATTAACACTATATTTTAACTAATTAGCAACAAATTTTCTCAGTACAGGTCAAAATGAATCTAGTAATCAATGCTTATGGCAATAATGCGAGCAGATATGCAAAGTACAAAATACAGGTGTGTGCGTGTATTGCGTGCGCATTTGGCGCCAAAACAGAAATTTACAGATTTTTTAAAAAATAGCTTTTGCGTTCTAACCTTACGGATCCCTCCAGCATCCCTTCAAACCATGCAGCGCAGACGCTTATCTAAACAGCACTAGTGTATCCAACGACCAAGAGAAGGCTACGGGGGATACCTTTCCGCCCTTTGCTGATAGATAGAGTCTGCGTAAGCCTGCTAGGCTGCGGGTATGAGAAGGAACCGGACGAGCTCCCAATGGATAATGTCGATATTATCTTAGACCGCAAAGCTATACCTCTAAATACACTTTTACCGTGGAGCCGTTATGGCCGCTAAACTGACTACAAATGCTACGCACTTTGTACGCTATTTGCGTACAGAGTCCTGCACGTGGTACGTGCTTGGCGTACACACGCCGCGCTGAGTGTACAGAGTACGCTCAGCGTGAGCACACACAATGGATAACCTTTAAACCTTGTTAATGATACAATGTAATGATATGCTTACACTTTAAACCCTTAACAGCAAAGTACTGTAATGATGTAATACCTTTAAACCTTAAGTAGCGCTGGCGATACAAAGTCCCCGAAGTGCGTACACCTTATCAATGCTTATACACCTTATACAGATTAATACACTATAGAGCCCATGCAGGAAAGTGAAAACACAACACTGATTTGTAGTTGCAACCACAGGGTTCTAAGGCCTCAGTGGATTAATTCCAAAAGGTAAAACAATACAAATCATACACTACAGACTAACAAGTAAATCTAAACAGAATAATGGCTACAGAGAAATGTACATACGTGAGAATGTTCGCAAGCGCAACCCGGCCGATCCTCCGCTGGTCATACAGATAGCGTTCAGAGTCTTCTCACCGGCCAGGCAACAATGGTCTTTTTATACACAACATGCATACACAATACAATGGTCACTGTAATCTCATTGTCCATTGGACACAGGGATGTGTCTTTACATTACAGAAGAGGTCATAGGTGGATTTGAATAGGTGGGCGATGTCTTTCCCCAACTGCTCTTGTGGGTGGTATCCTCTGGATTCCCGCTGCATACATAAAATACAGTAAATACAGTTAATGTTCATATTCTACTTTTGTACATAACTATACGCAGGAACAAGCGATCTTTCTCTAACCAACACCGGAATGTTACCCTCAAAATACCCTACAGCTGGATACTAGACATCACCTTCCAACCTTTATCTGACCCTTCCTATCATGCAAAGGCGAATCTCTCTGTCCAGGAACTGTTTAAACTATTAATACTCGCTGACATGGTCTAGGGGAGCTATATCTACAATGTACACTATTTGGGTTTAATATGTAATGTTCTAATAACCCTCTATGCGTTCACAAACTACCGTAAATGCGCATACCACGCGCTAAGGCGCATGGCCGTGAAAAGCTCCGTTACGCAAATTGCGGATATGCGCATGCACTGCAGACTGAGTGCACGCGCAGCGGGCATGTGCATGGGGTTAGTACGTTAGGCATGCATTACAATATTTTTCGACTTTGACAGTAGGCTGTGGTTTTGGACCTTATTGGTGATGTTTCGTAAGTGTTCCTGTATTCTAATCTTGAGACATCTTTTAGTTTTACCAATGTAAGAGAGTTTGCAACTACAGTCTATTTTGTAAACAACATAGTTGGTATTGCAGGTAACAATGGTCCTCAATTTGAAGACTCGTTTGCTGTCATCTCTCCAACAAAAGCCTTTTTTGTCTATAAAACGACAACATTTACATTTGTTACATGGAAAAAGCCCTGATCTCTTCATTACTGGATGTTCAACCAGAGTCTCATCCTTGTCTTTACCCTTCTGTAGTTGGCTAGGAGCCAGTATGTTCTTAAGGTTCCTAGATTTCCTAAAAACTATGTTGGGTCTGGTAGGTAAATGTGGTCCCAATAATGGATCTTTTAAAAGGAGATGCCAATGTCGGTTCATGATGTACTTGATCTTAGTGCTCTCTTGATTATATTGCGTAATAAAAGGTCTTTCAGTGGGTAATTTTTCCCTCTTGTTTGCTTTTACTTCTATCAATTTTGGATGCTCGGGTCTGATCTCTTCTTAAGTGAGTCTCATCATAACCCCTATCAATAAACTATTCAACTAGAACGGACGACTGTTCCCAGTATCCTTCTAAATTGCCACAGTTTTTTCTGATTCTCACAAACTGGGAATAAGGTACTGTGGCAACTGTCTGCGGGTATGAAAATGTTGGCGTCTGTCTCCTTAAAGAAAGTTTTCGTATTGAGATTACCCTCATCATCAATACTTAATAGGACATCTAGATAATCAATAACTACAGGATGTTGTTTGAAAGTGAATTTGAAATTAAAGAAGTTATTTTGGATCCCAGAAATGAAATCTTTCAAATTCTCAACCTCACTGTCCCATGGCCCTCATTCCGAGTTGATCGCTCGCAAGGCGATTTTAGCAGAGTTACACACGCTAAGCCGCCGCCTACTGGGAGTGAATCTTAGCTTCTTAAAATTGCGAACGATGTATTCGCAATATTGCGATTAAACACCTTGTAGCAGTTTCTGAGTAGCTTCAGACTTACTCGGCATCTGCGATCAGTTCAGTGCTTGTCGTTCCTGGTTTGACGTCACAAACACACCCAGCGTTCGCCCAGACACTCCTCCGTTTCTCCGACCACTCCTGCGTTTTTTCCGGAAACGGTAGCGTTTTGATCCACACGCCCATAAAACGCAGTGTTTCCGCCCAGTAACACCCATTTCCTGTCAATCACACTACGATCGCCGGAGCGAAGAAAAAGCCGTGAGTAAAAATACTATCTTCATTGTTAAATTACTTGGCGCAGTCGCAGTGCGAATATTGCGCATGCGTACTAAGCGGAATTTCACTGCGATGCGATGAAAATTACCGAGCGATCAACTCGGAATGAGGGCCCATATGAGGATCAAGTCATCGATATACCTCTTGTAAAATTTGATGTTAGAACAACGAAAGTTACCATCTGCATAGATGGTCTCACGCTCCCAATTACCCATATAAATATTGTCATACGATGGGGCAAACTTGGTCTCCATCGCTGTGCCCTGTTCCTGTAGGTAATATTTTCCTTCAAACTCAAAATAGTTGTGATTTAAAATAAACTTAATGCTTTCCAATAAAAAAGTTCTTTCTTCCTTAACAACATTGTCGTCTTCAGTTAAGATGTTATTAACAGCTTCAAGTCCCTTGAAGTGAGGGATAGAGGTGTAGAGGGCCTGGACGTCAACTGTTGCCCATCTATAAGTAGGCAGCCATTGGAATTCATTAAGTAACCTAAGGAGACTGGTTGAATCCTTCAAATATGAGGGCTGTTCTCTCACATGCGACTGTAATTTTAGATCGTGGGACAAATTGGATGTTAAGGAATCAACTCCCGCCACAATAGGTCTACCTGGGGGCGGAATTACACCCTTATGGACTTTCGGTAAATGATAAAACACTGGGACTCGAGGTTTTTTATTGTGCAAATAATCAAACTCATTTTTGCAGATAATTCCTTTGTTATACGCTCTGTTTAACAACATGTACAATTCGTCCCCAAATTTGATTGTTGGATCTTCATTTAGTTGTTTGTATGTTGCGGCATCACCAATTTGAGTCATAGCTTCTTTAATGTAGGCCGCCCTCTCCTGAATAACCACCGCTCCTCCCTTATCTGCTGTTTTGATAACTATTTTGTTATCATTCTTAAACTGTTTAATGGCGCACCTCTCTTGTGGATTAAGATTGCCACAATACTTGTCACTTTGGACTTTTAATTTCCTAAAATCTTCCTTAACTGCATCAAAGAAGAAATTGATAAAAAATAGGCAGGGGGTCAGTGCGGGTTCCCTGCACTGACCCCCTGCCTATTTTTTAAGCTAAGTCTTATCTCCTACCTTATATTTATATAATTTTATCTGTTGAAAATTTGTACTTTTATTTATTAACTTTTATATCTTATTAAATTTGAATATTTTTATATATATATTTTTTGGCTCATAAATTTAAAGATTTTTTAGTATATACTTTTTAAACAACACAGGTCGCCGGTACCCCTATCCCCCACTTCTTCCACAATTTTTAGCATTGCTCCACCAGCGTTGCATTTTTAGGGGGTGGCAGACACCTATAATAAGGTTATGTGTGTTTTTTAAAGATTTTTTCTCCTTTAAAATAGTTTGACATAGCTTTGGAATCTATCCCACAAGTGGCGCTGTATATATATTTTTTTACATATATATATATATATATATATATATATATATATATATGCATGCAATGTGTCGGCGGCACTCGCTGGGGACTTGTTCAGCATAAGAAGAAGAGACACAGCTCTGCAGTTAATGTTTCAGTTTATGCAACTTTCGTCAGAACAACATACAAAATGAAAAACACATACCTTTATACCTGCACCAAACACCCGTGAGTACGTCTCCAGGCACGGGTGTTTGGTGCAGGTATAAAGGTATGTGTTTTTCATTTTGTATGTTGTTCTGACGAAAGTTGCATAAACTGAAACGTTAACTGCAGAGCTGTGTCTCTTCTTCTTATGCTGAACAAGTCTAGAGATGAGCGCCTGAAATTTTTCGGGTTTTGTGTTTTGGTTTTGGGTTCGGTTCCGCGGCCGTGTTTTGGGTTCGAACGTGTTTTGGCAAAACCTCACCGAATTTTTTTTGTCGGATTCGGGTGTGTTTTGGATTCGGGTGTTTTTTTCAAAAAACACTAAAAAACAGCTTAAATCATAGAATTTGGGGGTCATTTTGATCCCAAAGTATTATTAACCTCAAAAACCATAATTTACACTCATTTTCAGTCTATTCTGAATACCTCACACCTCACAATATTATTTTTAGTCCTAAAATTTGCACCGAGGTCGCTGTGTGAGTAAGATAAGCGACCCTAGTGGCCGACACAAACACCGGGCCCATCTAGGAGTGGCACTGCAGTGTCACGCAGGATGTCCCTTCCAAAAAACCCTCCCCAAACAGCACATGACGCAAAGAAAAAAAGAGGCGCAATGAGGTAGCTGTGTGAGTAAGATTAGCGACCCTAGTGGCCGACACAAACACCGGGCCCATCTAGGAGTGGCACTGCAGTGTCACGCAGGATGTCCCTTCCAAAAAACCCTCCCCAAACAGCACATGACGCAAAGAAAAAAAGAGGCGCAATGAGGTAGCTGTGTGAGTAAGATTAGCGACCCTAGTGGCCGACACAAACACCGGGCCCATCTAGGAGTGGCACTGCAGTGTCACGCAGGATGTCCCTTCCAAAAAACCCTCCCCAAACAGCACATGACGCAAAGAAAAAAAGAGGCGCAATGAGGTAGCTGACTGTGTGAGTAAGATTAGCGACCCTAGTGGCCGACACAAACACCGGGCCCATCTAGGAGTGGCACTGCAGTGTCACGCAGGATGTCCCTTCCAAAAAACCCTCCCCAATCAGCACATGATGCAAAGAAAAAGAAAAGAAAAAAGAGGTGCAAGATGGAATTGTCCTTGGGCCCTCCCACCCACCCTTATGTTGTATAAACAAAACAGGACATGCACACTTTAACCAACCCATCATTTCAGTGACAGGGTCTGCCACACGACTGTGACTGATATGACGGGTTGGTTTGGACCCCCCCCAAAAAAGAAGCAATTAATCTCTCCTTGCACAAACTGGCTCTACAGAGGCAAGATGTCCACCTCATCTTCACCCTCCGATATATCACCGTGTACATCCCCCTCCTCACAGATTATCAATTCGTCCCCACTGGAATCCACCATCTCAGCTCCCTGTGTACTTTGTGGAGGCAATTGCTGCTGGTCAATGTCTCCGCGGAGGAATTGATTATAATTCATTTTAATGAACATCATCTTCTCCACATTTTCTGGATGTAACCTCGTACGCCGATTGCTGACAAGGTGAGCGGCGGCACTAAACACTCTTTCGGAGTACACACTTGTGGGAGGGCAACTTAGGTAGAATAAAGCCAGTTTGTGCAAGGGCCTCCAAATTGCCTCTTTTTCCTGCCAGTATAAGTACGGACTGTGTGACGTGCCTACTTGGATGCGGTCACTCATATAATCCTCCACCATTCTATCAATGTTGAGAGAATCATATGCAGTGACAGTAGACGACATGTCCGTAATCGTTGTCAGGTCCTTCAGTCCGGACCAGATGTCAGCATCAGCAGTCGCTCCAGACTGCCCTGCATCACCGCCAGCGGGTGGGCTCGGAATTCTGAGCCTTTTCCTCGCACCCCCAGTTGCGGGAGAATGTGAAGGAGGAGATGTTGACAGGTCGCGTTCCGCTTGACTTGACAATTTTGTCACCAGCAGGTCTTTCAACCCCAGCAGACCTGTGTCTGCCGGAAAGAGAGATCCAAGGTAGGCTTTAAATCTAGGATCGAGCACGGTGGCCAAAATGTAGTGCTCTGATTTCAACAGATTGACCACCCGTGAATCCTTGTTAAGCGAATTAAGGGCTGCATCCACAAGTCCCACATGCCTAGCGGAATCGCTCCCTTTTAGCTCCTTCTTCAATGCCTCCAGCTTCTTCTGCAAAAGCCTGATGAGGGGAATGACCTGACTCAGGCTGGCAGTGTCTGAACTGACTTCACGTGTGGCAAGTTCAAAGGGCATCAGAACCTTGCACAACGTTGAAATCATTCTCCACTGCACTTGAGACAGGTGCATTCCACCTACTATATCGTGCTCAATTGTATAGGCTTGAATGGCCTTTTGCTGCTCCTCCAACCTCTGAAGCATATAGAGGGTTGAATTCCACCTCGTTACCACTTCTTGCTTCAGATGATGGCAGGGCAGGTTCAGTAGTTTTTGGTGGTGCTCCAGTCTTCTGTACGTGGTGCCTGTACGCCGAAAGTGTCCCGCAATTTTTCTGGCCACCGACAGCATCTCTTGCACGCCCCTGTCGTTTTTTAAAAAATTCTGCACCACCAAATTCAAGGTATGTGCAAAACATGGGACGTGCTGGAATTTGCCCATATTTAATGCACACACAATATTGCTGGCGTTGTCCGATGCCACAAATCCACAGGAGAGTCCAATTGGGGTAAGCCATTCCGCGATGATCTTCCTCAGTTGCCGTAAGAGGTTTTCAGCTGTGTGCGTATTCTGGAAAGCGGTGATACAAAGCGTAGCCTGCCTAGGAAAGAGTTGGCGTTTGCGAGATGCTGCTACTGGTGCCGCCGCTGCTGTTCTTGCGGCGGGAGTCCATACATCTACCCAGTGGGCTGTCACAGTCATATAGTCCTGACCCTGCCCTGCTCCACTTGTCCACATGTCCGTGGTTAAGTGGACATTGGGTACAACTGCATTTTTTAGGACACTGGTGAGTCTTTTTCTGACGTCCGTGTACATTCTCGGTATCGCCTGCCTAGAGAAGTGGAACCTAGATGGTATTTGGTAACGGGGGCACACTGCCTCAATAAATTGTCTAGTTCCCTGTGAACTAACGGCGGATACCGGACGCACGTCTAACACCAACATAGTTGTCAAGGACTCAGTTATCCGCTTTGCAGTAGGATGACTGCTGTGATATTTCATCTTCCTCGCAAAGGACTGTTGAACAGTCAATTGCTTACTGGAAGTAGTACAAGTGGGCTTACGACTTCCCCTCTGGGATGACCATCGACTCCCAGCGGCAACAACAGCAGCGCCAGCAGCAGTAGGCGTTACACGCAAGGATGCATCGGAGGAATCCCAGGCAGGAGAGGACTCGTCAGAATTGCCAGTGACATGGCCTGCAGGACTATTGGCATTCCTGGGGAAGGAGGAAATTGACACTGAGGGAGTTGGTGGGGTGGTTTGCGTGAGCTTGGTTACAAGAGGAAGGGATTTACTGGTCAGTGGACTGCTTCCGCTGTCACCCAAAGTTTTTGAACTTGTCACTGACTTATTATGAATGCGCTGCAGGTGACGTATAAGGGAGGATGTTCCGAGGTGGTTAACGTCCTTACCCCTACTTATTACAGCTTGACAAAGGGAACACACGGCTTGACACCTGTTGTCCGCATTTCTGGTGAAATACCTCCACACCGAAGAGCTGATTTTTTTGGTATTTTCACCTGGCATGTCAACGGCCATATTCCTCCCACGGACAACAGGTGTCTCCCCGGGTGCCTGACTTAAACAAACCACCTCACCATCAGAATCCTCCTGATCAATTTCCTCCCCAGCGCCAGCAACACCCATATCCTCCTCATCCTGGTGTACTTCAACACTGACATCTTCAATCTGACTATCAGGAACTGGACTGCGGGTGCTCCTTCCAGCACTTGCAGGGGGCGTGCAAATGGTGGAAGGCGCATGCTCTTCACGTCCAGTGTTGGGAAGGTCAGGCATCGCAACCGACACAATTGGACTCTCCTTGTGGATTTGGGATTTCAAAGAACGCACAGTTCTTTGCGGTGCTTTTGCCAGCTTGAGTCTTTTCAGTTTTCTAGCGAGAGGCTGAGTGCTTCCATCCTCATGTGAAGCTGAACCACTAGCCATGAACATAGGCCAGGGCCTCAGCCGTTCCTTGCCACTCCGTGTGGTAAATGGCATATTGGCAAGTTTACGCTTCTCCTCCGACAATTTTATTTTAGGTTTTGGAGTCCTTTTTTTACTGATATTTGGTGTTTTGGTTTTGACATGCTCTGTACTATGCCATTGGGCATCGGCCTTGGCAGACGACGTTGCTGGCATTTCATCGTCTCGGCCATGACTAGTGGCAGCAGCTTCAGCACGAGGTGGAAGTGGATCTTGATCTTTCCCTAATTTTGGAACCTCAACATTTTTGTTCTCCATATTTTAATAGGCACAACTAAAAGGCACCTCAGGTAAACAATGGAGATGGATGGATTGGATACTAGTATACAATTATGGACGGGCTGCCGAGTGCCGACACAGAGGTAGCCACAGCCGTGAACTACCGCACTGTACTGTGTCTGCTGCTAATATATAGACTGGTTGATAAAGAGATAGTATACTCGTAACTAGTATGTATGTATAAAGAAAGAAAAAAAAAACACGGTTAGGTGGTATATACAATTATGGACGGGCAGCCGAGTGCCGACACAGAGGTAGCCACAGCCGTGAACTACCGCACTGTACTGTGTCTGCTGCTTATATAGACTGGTTGATAAAGAGATAGTATACTCGTAACTAGTATGTATGTATAAAGAAAGAAAAAAAAACCACGGTTAGGTGGTATATACAATTATGGACGGGCTGCCGAGTGCCGACACAGAGGTAGCCACAGCCGTGAACTACCGCACTGTACTGTGTCTGCTGCTAATATATAGACTGGTTGATAAAGAGATAGTATACTCGTAATTAGTATGTATGTATAAAGAAAAAAAAAAAACCACGGTTAGGTGGTATATACAATTATGGACGGGCTGCCGAGTGCCGACACAGAGGTAGCCACAGCCGTGAACTACCGCACTGTACTGTGTCTGCTGCTAATATATAGACTGGTTGATAAAGAGATAGTATACTCGTAACTAGTATGTATGTATAAAGAAAGAAAAAAAAACCACGGTTAGGTGGTATATACAATTATGGACGGGCTGCCGAGTGCCGACACAGAGGTAGCCACAGCCGTGAACTACCGCACTGTACTGTGTCTGCTGCTAATATATAGACTGGTTGATAAAGAGATAGTATACTCGTAACTAGTATGTATGTATAAAGAAAGAAAAAAAAACCACGGTTAGGTGGTATATACAATTATGGACGGGCTGCCGAGTGCCGACACAGAGGTAGCCACAGCCGTGAACTACCGCACTGTACTGTGTCTGCTGCTAATATATAGACTGGTTGATAAAGAGATAGTATACTCGTAACTAGTATGTATGTATGAAGAAAGAAAAAAAAACCACGGTTAGGTGGTATATACAATTATGGACGGGCTGCCGAGTGCCGACACAGAGGTAGCCACAGCCGTGAACTACCGCACTGTACTGTGTCTGCTGCTAATATAGACTGGTTGATAAAGAGATAGTATACTCGTAACTAGTATGTATGTATAAAGAAAGAAAAAAAAACCACGGTTAGGTGGTATATACAATTATGGACGGGCTGCCGAGTGCCGACACAGAGGTAGCCACAGCCGTGAACTACCGCACTGTACTGTGTCTGCTGCTAATATATAGACTGGTTGATAAAGAGATAGTATACTCGTAACTAGTATGTATGTATAAAGAAAGAAAAAAAAACCACGGTTAGGTGGTATATACAATTATGGACGGGCTGCCGAGTGCCGACACAGAGGTAGCCACAGCCGTGAACTACCGCACTGTACTGTGTCTGCTGCTAATATATAGACTGGTTGATAAAGAGATAGTATACTCGTAACTAGTATGTATGTATAAAGAAAGAAAAAAAAACCACGGTTAGGTGGTATATACAATTATGGACGGGCTGCCGAGTGCCGACACAGAGGTAGCCACAGCCGTGAACTACCGCACTGTACTGTGTCTGCTGCTAATATATAGACTGGTTGATAAAGAGATAGTATACTCGTAACTAGTATGTATGTATAAAGAAAGAAAAAAAAACCACGGTTAGGTGGTATATACAATTATGGACGGGCTGCCGAGTGCCGACACAGAGGTAGCCACAGCCGTGAACTACCGCACTGTACTGTGTCTGCTGCTAATATATAGACTGGTTGATAAAGAGATAGTATACTCGTAACTAGTATGTATGTATAAAGAAAGAAAAAAAAACCACGGTTAGGTGGTATATACAATTATGGACGGGCTGCCGAGTGCCGACACAGAGGTAGCCACAGCCGTGAACTACCGCACTGTACTGTGTCTGCTGCTAATATATAGACTGGTTGATAAAGAGATAGTATACTCGTAACTAGTATGTATGTATAAAGAAAGAAAAAAAAACCACGGTTAGGTGGTATATACAATTATGGACGGGCTGCCGAGTGCCGACACAGAGGTAGCCACAGCCGTGAACTACCGCACTGTACTGTGTCTGCTGCTAATATATAGACTGGTTGATAAAGAGATAGTATACTCGTAACTAGTATGTATGTATAAAGAAAGAAAAAAAAACCACGGTTAGGTGGTATATACAATTATGGACGGGCTGCCGAGTGCCGACACAGAGGTAGCCACAGCCGTGAACTACCGCACTGTACTGTGTCTGCTGCTAATATATAGACTGGTTGATAAAGAGATATTATACTCGTAACTAGTATGTATGTATAAAGAAAGAAAAAAAAACCACGGTTAGGTGGTATATACAATTATGGACGGGCTGCCGAGTGCCGACACAGAGGTAGCCACAGCCGTGAACTACCGCACTGTACTGTGTCTGCTGCTAATATATAGACTGGTTGATAAAGAGATAGTATACTCGTAACTAGTATGTATGTATAAAGAAAGAAAAAAAACCCACGGTTAGGTGGTATATACAATTATGGACGGGCTGCCGAGTGCCGACACAGAGGTAGCCACAGCCGTGAACTACCGCACTGTACTGTGTCTGCTGCTAATATAGACTGGTTGATAAAGAGATAGTATACTCGTAACTAGTATGTATGTATAAAGAAAGAAAAAAAAACCACGGTTAGGTGGTATATACAATTATGGACGGGCTGCCGAGTGCCGACACAGAGGTAGCCACAGCCGTGAACTACCGCACTGTACTGTGTCTGCTGCTAATATATAGACTGGTTGATAAAGAGATAGTATACTACTAATATTATATATACTGGTGGTCAGGTCACTGGTCACTAGTCACACTGGCAGTGGCACTCCTGCAGCAAAAGTGTGCACTGTTTTAATATAATATTATGTACTCCTGGCTCCTGCTATAACCTATAACTGGCACTGCAGTAGTGCTCCCCAGTCTCCCCCACAATTATAAGCTGTGTGAGCTGAGCAGTCAGACAGATATATAATATATATAGATGATGCAGCACACTGGCCTGAGCCTGAGCAGTGCACACAGATATGGTATGTGACTGACTGAGTCACTGTGTGTATCGCTTTTTTCAGGCAGAGAACGGATATATTAAATAAACTGCACTGTGTGTCTGGTGGTCACTCACTATATAATATATTATGTACTCCTGGCTCCTGCTATAACCTATAACTGGCACTGCAGTAGTGCTCCCCAGTCTCCCCCACAATTATAAGCTGTGTGAGCTGAGCAGTCAGACAGATAATCAGATATATATAATATTATATATAGATAATAGATGATGCAGCACACTGGCCTGAGCCTGAGCAGTGCACACAGATATGGTATGTGACTGAGTCACTGTGTGCTGTGTATCGCTTTTTTCAGGCAGAGAACGGATTATAAATAAAACTGGTGGTCACTATCAGCAAAACTCTGCACTGTACTGAGTACTCCTAATGCTCCCCAAAATTAGTAAATCAAGTGTCTCTCTAATCTATTCTAAACGGAGAGGACGCCAGCCACGTCCTCTCCCTATCAATCTCAATGCACGTGTGAAAATGGCGGCGACGCGCGGCTCCTTATATAGAATCCGAGTCTCGCGATAGAATCCGAGCCTCGCGAGAATCCGACAGCGTCATGATGACGTTCGGGCGCGCTCGGGTTAACCGAGCAAGGCGGGAAGATCCGAGTCGCTCGGACCCGTGAAAAAAAACATGAAGTTCGTGCGGGTTCGGATTCAGAGAAACCGAACCCGCTCATCTCTAAACAAGTCCCCAGCGAGTGCCGCCGATACATTGCATATTTACACGTTCTAGTGACGGAGGGCACCGGGGCATAACAGAGTGGGAGGCGTTGAGTGACGGTAACTGCATTGAAATATATATATATATATGGGATATTAGAAATACAAGAACAAAAGTCAGTTTGATCAGCTGATGTTCCAAGTGTGTACTCCTTACTGGTGCAATATTCAAACTAAAAAGTAGGAAACACTATAGTCTGAAAAGGTAGAGGGTGCACTATTTGTGGCTTACTCCCTCTGTCTGAGTAATTAGTAGTCACACAAACTTGGTAGTACATAAGGTTTATGCCAATAAACAGAATCCGTTGGTGTCCTTGGTGAACAGAGTTTCCCTGCCACGGAGCTCTGTTTATGAAAAAAACCCTGCTGTTCCTCAGGATAGAGTGTCCGCAGTGCACAGTGCGGAGGTGTGTACCTTTTACTCCCTTCAAGGCGGTTAATCACGTCCTGGACAGGATCCGGAGTCCGCCGGCGTAAAAATCATTTTATAAACATATCTATTCTGCACCAAATCACTCAGTGCCTTAATCACAGTTCACTGCCACATTTCTTGTGTATTAATTCAGGATGTTTTGAGATACCCTTTGAACTCTAGTCCAGGCTGCTAATAGTGAGTGTGCGCCCTTTTGAGTCATTATTTTTATAACCAGACTCATGTCACCTGTGTCACCTTTTACCCCCTGTGTCTCTCAGTCACACTATCTTCTTCGCCCCTGCATTTCTCAGCCACACCATCATCTCCCCCTACATCTCTCAGCCACATTCATCATCTTCCCCCTGCGTTTCTCAGCCACGCCATCATCTTCTCCCTTGTATCTCCCAGCCACACCGTCATCTCCCCCATGCTTTTCTCAGCCACACCGTCATCTCCCACCTGCATCTCAGCAACATCATCATCTCCCCCTGTGTCTCTCAGCAACGCCAATCGTCTCCACCCTGCTACTCTCCGCCACACAGTCATCTCCTGCCTGCGTCTCTCAGCCACACCGTCACCTCCCCTGCATCTCTCAGCCACACATCATCTCCTTCCTTCATCTCTTAGCCTCACATCATCTCCCTCTGATACTCTCAGCCACATCATCTCCCGCCTGCGTCTCCCAACACCATCATCTCCTCCCTGCATCTCTCAACCACATAACATCTACCCCCGCTACTCTCAGCCTGCCCCCTTTAAATCTGTGTCTCTCAGCCTTTCCCTTTTAATTCTGTGTCCCTCAGCCTGCACCCTTTACTCTGTGCCTCTCAGCCTGTCCCCTTCACTCTGTGCCTCTCAGCCTACCCCCCTTCTCTCTGTCTCTCTCAGCCTGCCCCCTTTAAATCTGTGTATCTCAGTCTGCCCCTTTTAATTCTGTGCCCCTCAGCCTTCCCCCTTTACTCTGTGTCTTTCAGCCTGCCCCCTTCACTCTGTGCCTCTCAGCCTATCCCCCTTTTCTCTGTCTCTCACAGCCTGCCCCCTTTAAATCTGTGTCTCTCAGCCTGTCCCTTTTAATTCTGTGCCCCTTAGCCTGCCCCCTTTACTCTGTGTCTCTCAGCCTGCGCCCTTCACACTGTGCCTCTCAGCCTACCCCCTTTCTCTCTGTCTCTCTCACCACTTCAGTTGGCTGAGATTGAGGCAAAACATAGCCACTGCAGGACAGGGAAAATTATGTTAGCATGGCGCTTGTAGAAGTCCTTCCTGGCAATGGCAAACTGCAGTGGGAGGAAATGGCATGGTGGCAGGGAAAATAACATCCACTACCTCACCAGGACCACTTCAGGCACTGCTCCAAGGTGTAACTCAATATCTTAAACAGCCTAACTTGTTTCCCTGATAATATCAGCTTATTTAAATGCTTGTGCCTTGGATCCACATAAAGGGCAGGATGCAATGGGATGCAATTTGGTCAAAAAAGCGAGTTCAGTGCTAAACTCGCATGTTTTGATTATCATGCAAATGTAATGGGGTGCGGGAACATGCAAACTTGCATGTTTCCTGCAATCCCAAAACTCACAAACTTACAACTCGGGCAATTTAATAGGATGCAAGTTTACAACTAGTAACCACAACATTACCAAAATCTGTCGTAAAAATAGACCATCTTCTGGTTGGCGAGTTTGACAGTGCATGAACAGATCAGTGATGTGGGGGGAGAATTGCTGGGATCTGCGGGGAAAGCTTGCTGTGACCTGTAGTTCCACAGGTAAAAGACAATATTTATTCTTAATTTTACACAATGGCTATTCTTAATTTTACACAATGGCTATCAGCCCAGCATTCACATTCCAGGGGCTTCAGAACTGGCCCTTGGGTGCCTGGAGGTGGGGACCCATTTATTGGGGGGGTCCCCACTACCCCAGGAAACCCCGGCCAGGGCTGACTTGTTAAGGGGGTAATGCCACAGCCGCAGAGACCTGTATAAATGTTTTCCCCTAGCTGTGGCATTATCTTCTTGACTAGTGGAGCCCGGTGCTGGTTCCAAAAATACGGCTGACCCCTACGTCTTATTTCCCCCGTATTTTTGGAACAAGGACCGGTCCAAGAGCCCAGTGCTGATTGTTAAAATACAGGGGAACCCTAGTCAATTTATCCCTGTATTTTAGCAACCGGGACTGGCTCAAAGAGCCCAGGGCTGGTTATGCTTTTGGGGAAGGGTACACTGCACGTCCTTTTATTTATTTTTTATTTTTTTACTTTTTTTACTATTGCAACACTTTCACAGACAGAAGCATGCACAAATCTTACTGATCTGTGCATGCTTCTGCCAAAAAGGTGCATTAAAAGGTGTGGGGCAGATATAACATGTTCAGGTCTGAATCAGGCCCTATATTTTCACCAGATTTCACATGCAGTGGAGTTTTTACTAAAAACTCACACTGCATTACTTTTGCGCATTTTGGTACCAACTCGCAACTTATCAAAGTGCAAGAAGGTGCGAGTTGGAATTTGACTAACAACTCGCACCGCATTACATCTGGCCCAACATCTCTTTTCATTGTTTTGTTACCATGGTGGTTTGTTTATGTCCTTTTCATAGTCTCGGTTGATCAATAATACTTAATCAATAAGACTTACTAATAAGTCTTCACTTACAGCAACAGATGTGTCCTCATTCACCTAGCATCTTTACTTGGTGCAACTTTGGTGCTCTGCCATACAGCAGGTAGCAAAGTGTACGTTGGACCCTATTCAGTAAGGATTGCAAATTCAGCTTTTTAGCAGAATTTGCATTCCTTTGAGTTGCATGCTGGGAGCCCTCATCACACACTAATAATGGATACAGAGGGAGGACTAATAATCCACACGCGGGGCCTTTAATAAATTTCAGCTCCAGGCCCGTGTGGACCTTACTCCGGCACTGACCATAGCCACACATAAAGATGCTCACAGTGTGCTAAGGACACTAATATAAAGTATGCATACAGTCAAAGATGAATCATTAATCTGTGACAGGAGGTGCATGGCTTGCTTTGGAGCCCTGTCTTTTGCCTTTTGTACCTAGATTTGTGACTTACTTGCACACAGAAGTACATGTAATGTCAGCCCCTGTAATCTGTGTACCTTGCAGTGTAATTTTGTTGCATAAGTGATGTGACTAAGATGCATAATTAAGCTAAAAAGATGCTTGGTGCAGTTATGTCACAAGGTATGTGGCACAATTTTAACAAAGGTGATTGTGGACACATCTGTAGGAAACATCTCGTTTTACCTTGGTTCGAGGCACCATCAAAGGTGCCTGCTATCTCCTCTGATTCATGCTTTTAAACATTATTAGCTGCACACCTTCGAGCAGACCCATGTAGTTCTGGATTTCTGTTCTGGGTGGGCAGGTAGATGATGATATGGTGCTGGGAGATCCTGATGAGTGCTGTGTCCTGCATTAGTGATTAGTCAGGTGTCTAACACATATTCCAGCCTATCAGTACATTCCTGAATTTCCCATAATGGGGTCTATTCATAAAGCAGTGAAAATAATGAAGAAACATACCAGTGGAGAAGTTGCCCATGGCAACCAATCAGCAACTCCCTTACATTTTATAGAATGTACTTGATAAAGGCTTCCTTGATAGCTGATTGGTTGCTGAAAGGGTTAAAGCTCGTCTCTGCTTCAATGTCATAGAATTGCTTGTGTTATAGAACTTAATGTTCCAGCACATTTTTTGCTACTGTCCTTGTCTGTTATCTTTTTTATACCGTGTGAATAACCTTCCTATTTGAGTACCAACTTGCCCATATATGCATATCCTTCCACTGCGGCAGTTCCTAGCCAATCATGTTATGTTAGCCCCTTTGTGTTCTGTCCAATTAGTTATTGACTTTGGATATACACGCCCTAAATCCTTTCTTTTATATACTTTTGTTAAACCAACAATAAACAGTGTGAATCTTTACTGCTTGTGTTGTGCATGTTACTCGTAGCATAAAAGGTTTACACTCACGGACGTCTAAGAGGCTATCACATCGAGGGTTAAGGAAATAAGGAGGAATCCTTTCAAGTGGGGGCTCGTCCGGGATTCAGTTGGTCGTCCCCGGATGGTAAGATAGAGAATTTATTGTCTGTCTTTGCCATACGGGATTGCGGTCATACACTGAAGCTGAATCCGTGTCAGTGTTCTGGGAACACGTGACCAAACATCTTTAATGTCTGGGACTTAAAGATACGTCTGAGAAGGGACCGGGGGTCCAAGCGCAATTCTCCAAAGACGTTAGTATCTGGGATACTTAAAATAGACCTGGGAGTCTATACATAACGTAGATTTTACCTCGATTTGATTGTCTATTATGTTATGGCCATAACAGATATTAGAGTATAAGTTTCATGTATTCAGCTTGACGGGTGGTAAGTGCACGTCTGTTGAATACCCTTATAACTTTCTTGCTTCCTATCACAATACGCTGCATTTCCAAGTCCCTGTACGAGTGGTGAGTAAACGTACAGATTATTACTATCAATTGTTTTTTGTTAAAGTACTATGCAGATGATATTGTGATATTGTCAATAACTAATTAACTGGTTAGCTGATGCATGCATAGAAAGTTGTTGGAAATTGTGTTTTTACTATGGGCTCTGGTCAGCGTAAGAAAACTGTATACCCCCCTCCGAGACATGTAAAGAATACGTGGCCCGTAGTTCTACCTCTGATTATTATTTGATTGATCCCTGGGTGGATAATTTAGCAGGGTAGACAGAGAAAGCAGGACAGGACCCATTCCTACGGGAAGGCAGTAATTACCCTTTCTATATGGAGGATTAAAAATATCAGTTCCCAACAGCACAGAAGGGAGGAAGTGAGAAACTGTAAATCTTTGAAAACCCTCTCGCCCCCCCCCCCCTTACATTCCAATATATCCTGCGCTTAAAGACACAGATCTCTTAGCAGCAGTAACCCTTTCACACCAGATGGGATCGCCTCCAACTCCACTGCTAGAAAATGCGTCCACTAGTTCTATCCCTAACGCACCAGTAACCCAGAGTTTAGATAATAGTAAAACACTGTCCCAAGCCCACCATTACCCCCGATGGCTGTATATCTTATTTGCGCAAAGCTTGCAAAGGACGCAGCTATACACATATGAAGGAAGTCTTTAAAACCCGTGCTCCTTTGCCTGTGCTTCTTTGCCTGTCGCTGTAGCTTGTAAACAGAAACCTTCATAGTCTGTTACTGAGTTTTGGAAAAGGTTTAAGGACTGCTGGACAGATGACGCTGGCTTACCTTTGCTTAACTCAGAAAGCTTACTCATTTCCACCTTCATTAACAACCTTCTACCTTCTGTCATAGTTTCTGTTAAGCAAAGCGTCTCTTCCTGGACTTCTGATAGTACGATAGATTTTAAAAAAACATCTGTATGAGAAAGAGGCTGCAGGGTGTTTTGATGTAAAGAAACCTGCACTCACTCATAACTATCAGAACTCCAGACGCTTTGACAGACAGAACCAACCCCGCAGTCAGGGAAAGATTCACCTCTGCTGCCACTTATTATAAATGGAAGTAAAGTTCCCTTTTTTGTGGACAGCGGTGCAACAACCAGTGTTTTGTGTTCTGACCTATATGATGGTGATTTGGAAAAGACTGCTCCTTCAATGGGAGTCAATGGGATACCCACCAATGCCTGACTTAGCTCAAGTAAACCCCGCTCTTTGGTCGGAAGGTCCATATGACACTGGCCTAATTTCATGCACACCATATAAGGCCAATCTCAAACCCGACTCACAACCTGTTCATAGAAGGTCTCCGCCCCATGATACAGCAATTCTTACAACAGGGTATTCTCAGACATATTGTATCACCATACTGTACTCCTGTGAACCCTGTTGCCAAAGCTGATGGCAGTATAAGATTTGTACAGGATCTCAGAGCGATCAATCAGTTAATTGTCCCAATTGCACCAATTGTTCCAGATGTAAACTCACTCATTTCTGCAATCCCTGCAGATGCTGCGTTCTTCTCTGTAATTGATTTGAAGAATGCCTTTTTCAGCATACCTGTAGATTCACAGACACAATTACTTTTTGCCTTTTCTTTTGAGGGTAAACAACTTACCTGGTGCAGATTATTGACGCACCTGTTGTCTCCAGGCCACATTGGGGCCCTGGCAACCTCACCATGGTTCAGTCCTGCTACAGTATGCAGATGATCTGCTGCTCTGTAGTCAAACTGAGGAGGTCTGCCGAGAGGATGGTGTTTCATTACTAAACTGGCTTTGTGAATGTGGACACAAGGTGTCCAAAACAAAAATGCAATGGTGTAAAAAGCATGTTGATTACTTAGGTTTTGTGCTCACTCAGGGAGAGAGGAAAATCAGTCCACAACGCATACAGTCTGTATTGGGCCTGGTCACCCCAACTACCCAGAAGGAACTACTGTCCTTCCTGGGTATGGTAAATTACTGCAGACAGTGGATTTCTGATTGCTCTTATTATGATAACATTTTGAGACAAGCCACACTGAAGGACAAACCTAAAACTGTACAATGGTCACAAGAAATGTTAACTGCATATGAAAGTTTAAAATGTATGTTGATGAAAAGTCCGGCACTTGGCCTCCCCAATTATGTACTACCTTTCCATCTATATGCAAGGGACAATTGTAAAACCATGGCGGGGGTGCTCACACAGTTTCATGGAGGGAAGTTGCGCCCCGTGGCATTTTTTTTCCAAAGTCATGCCAGTGTCTGTGCAAGGTATGCCTGCCTGCCTCAGGGCTTTGGCAGCCTGTGCAATGGTTGCAGAAATGGCCACTACCCTCACTTTAGGCCACATCACTGTACTCCACACCACACATGATGTCCTGGCAATACTTAAAGGCTTACACACACAGCACATGTCAGCACAACGCCTTAGTGGATATGAAGTACTCCTTTTGAGTAACCCTACCCTTACCATTAAGTACACTGCTAGTTCTTCTGGCCCTGCACCCATTCTCAATGCCCTTTTAGGCTTGAAAGGTCCCGAGGATGAACCACCCGACCTACATGACTGTGCTGCTTCCATTGAAGCTGAAACTTCTCCCAGACTTGACATGTCTCCCGTTCCCATACCAGGCGCAGACATAGTTTTTGTTGACGGCTCCTGTAGTAGGCCCAATGACAATACATACCAGGCTGGCTATGCCATTGTCACCCTCCCTGACACTGTGTTGGAAACCCTACCAATACCTTATCAGTCCGCGCAAGCTGCAGAACTCATTGCACTCACTAGAGCATGTCCCTCCCTTGACAACGTCCATCTGCTCACTCAACTTCAAGCTGCTGCGACTAATACTGATCTCTCCGACTGGACTTACCCAATTCTGCAGAAAAATCCTAAATCAGGATTAATCTGCAAAGAGGGGAAACCCTGTATACCCCAGTCCAGTGCCCCTTTGCTCATTGCCCATTACCATGGTGTTGGTCACCATAGTAAAGCCACAACACTCCTCCTACTAACCAATGATTTTTATGTTACTAATGCCAAAAATAAGGAGGAATCCTTTCAGTTGCTATGGGCAATTTCTCCACTGATCCTTTTCTCCACTATTTCCACTGCTTCATGAATAGACCACTAAATAAGGCATCTATTTGATAAGGATTGTCTGCTTCTAGCTAAAGTAGGATTAGAGTTTACCATATATGTACATTACCTCGTTTGTCAGTTACATTATTTGTCTGATTTTGGACAGAAATGTGGTCCAAACTCATCCTCTCAGTTATGGGATGGAAAACTTTGATAACTAGTACTCCTTGCCAAAATTATGTGTAAGGTATATTACTCCTCGAGGTTCTTTAAGAAACTCACATACTCAGCATGAGAAATATGAAAGTTGGTCCCCATGGATTCCAGCAGCTTTTTACTGTTTACAGAAATTCATAAATGTCCTCAGTTCAGAGTAATTAAGTAGGACATCATTAACTCTGTTATCGGAAATATCTATAATACTTGAGAAATGTCTACAGTCTTAACTGTTTGATGTTTTATCATAGTTAATTACCATAAGAAAATTGAAGGTAAATTGACTTTCTGGTCTTACTCCAAGAAAATGGATGAACTATTACAGTTCATATCACATTTGAATCAGAACAATCTGCATCTGGCATTCACTCACAAGCATAGTAGAAAGAGTAAGTCCTTCTTAGACCTCAGGATCTATTAGGATCCAAACAACATGCTAGCAACAGAGATCTATAGGAAGAAAACTTCAACAAATACCCTTCTACACCAACATATATCATATTTCCCACCTGCAGTCCGCAACATCCCCAAAGGGGAGTTCCTTCGTTTGAAAAGGAACTGCTCAAGTAATGAAGTCTTCGAAGAAAAAAAGCAAAGATCTGATGATAAGACTCAAAGAACGTGGATATAGCTCTAGATCCATAAAAAGAGCCAAGAAATCTCTCCAACAAGCAAGAAGAGAATTCTTGGTCTTTCCGCAAAAATTTTCCTCCAAGGACAAGAACATCATAAGATTTCTAGGCACATTGTGTGAAGAATGGAAAGAAATTAAAGGGATCTTACAACAACATTTGCCAGTCCTCCTTCCGGATAATGACTTGGCAACAAAACTCAATACCACAGTAGGTATGAGTTGGCAACATTCGCCTAATCTAAAAAGATCAATTGGTCCCAAGTCATTACACATCCCAACTTCCCAGAGAACCAATTATAACAGGCAGCTACCATGTGGCAACTGCAAAGCCTGTCAACATATCTCCAAAACCTTTGAAATAGTGGACAAATATAACAACCATATTAAAATCACGGACTACTTTAATTGCAAAGGCATGACCACCCACATGCTTAAACAATGGGCCCTTGAACACATCTGTTCAGTAAGAAATGCAAGAACAGATCAACAAAACCTGAAGCAACTCACCACGACTGCCAAACACTTTCTTCTGTGTCAAGAAAAAAAAGAAAGAAATCTTCCCGGCGCCAACCAAATACCCAGTAATTAGATACACAGATTTGTCGCAGCCTTCATATAACCAGGGGGTACTCAACCCTAATAAAACCAACTAAAAAAAGATGAAATTTGAAAGCGCTAACACTCTGTGTATGTGTATATATATATATATATATATATATGAAAATATTTTTATTTTTATTTTTACTTCAGTTTTTTAATACCATAGATCAAATAAAAATCAAAAAGCATCAAATCAGCAGTATAATTTAAAAACACAATTTTTCTTGTTAATATATTCTTCTGTATAAACCAGCGGTGGCCACCCACGGCTCTCGAGCCGCATGCAGCTCTTTCATCCTCCGCATGCGGCTCGATTCGCACCTGGCCACCACTGCCCGACACACAATGCCCAGCACAGCAGGTCTCCGGCGTGTGAGGGGAGGGGAGGCGAGAAGAGCGCAGCGTGCGCGTCTCCTGCCCCTCTGACTCCGGCAGCGGTATTATCAATTCGGCGCCGGCCCATGAGCCAATCAGAGCTCGCGGTCCAGCAGCTAAGGCTCCTGATTGGCTGCCGGACCGCGAATTCTGATTGGCTCACAGGCCGGCGCCGAATTGAAGATAAACACCGCCGCCGGAGTCAGCGGGGCAGGAGAGGCGCATGCTGCGCTCTCCTCCCCTCCAGCAGAGCAGAACGGTGAGCAGCACTTGGGGGGGGGGGGGGGGGGGCTGAGGCACTTTAGGGACGTGTGTGTCTGGCACTGGGGGCATGTCTGGCACTGGGGCATATCTGGGGCATGTCTGGCACTGGGGCATATCTGACACTGGGGGCATGTCTGGCACTGGGGCATATCTGGCACTGGGGGCATGTCTGGCTTGGGGGCATGTCTGACACTGGGTCATATCTGACACTGGGGCATATCTGGCACTGGGGGCATGTCTGGCACTGGGGGCATGTCTGGCACTGGGGGCATATCTGGGGCATGTCTGGCACTGGGGGTATGTCTGGCACTGGGGCATGTCTGGCACTGGGGCATGTCTGGCACTGGGGGCATGTCTGGCACTGGGGCATATGTGGGGCATGTCTGACACTGGGGGCATATCTGGCACTGGGGCATGTCTGGCTCGGGGGCATGTCTGGCACTGGGGGTATGTCTGACACTGGGGGCATATCTGGCACTGGGGGCATGTCTGGCACTGGGGCATATCTGGCACTGGGGGCATGTCTGGCACTGGGGCATATGTGGGGCATGTCTGTCACTGGGGCATATCTGACACTGGGGGCATGTCTGGCTCAGGGGCATGTCTGGCACTGGGGCATATCTGGCACTGGGGCATATCTGGCACTGGGGGCATGTCTGGCACTGGGGGGCATATGTGGGGCATGTCTGGCACTGGGGCATATTTGACACTGGGGGCATGTCTGGCACTGGGGCATGTCTCGCACTGAGGGCATGTCTGGCACTGGGGCATATGTGGGGCATGTCTGGCACTGGGGGCATGTCTGGCATTGGGGCATGTCTGGCACTGGGGGCATATCTGGCACTGGGGCATGTCTGGCACTGGGGGCATATCTGGCACTGGGGGCATATCTGGCACTGTGGGGACATGTGTATCTGGCACTGGAAGCATATCTGGCACTGTGGCAACATGTGTATCTGGCACTGGGGGCATGTCTGGCACTGTGGGGGCATGTGTATCTGGCACTGGGGGCATGTCTGGCACTGAGGGCGCATGTGTATCTGGCACTGGGGCCATAGCTGGCACTGTGGGGACATGTGTATCTGGCACTGGGGGCATAGCTGGCACTGTGGGGACATGTGTATCGGGCACTGTGGGCATAGCTGGCACTGTAGGGACATGTGCATCTGGCACTGTGGGGCATATATGTATTTGGCACTGTAGGGCATATATGTATTTGGCACTGTGGGGGCATACATGTATTTGGCACTGTGCGGAATATATGTATTTGGCACTGTGGGGCATGTACCTGGCACTGTGGGAGCATGTATATCTGCTACTGTGGGGACATGTGTATCTGGCACTGGGGGCATATATTTATCTGGCACTGTGGGGACATATGTGTATCTGGCACTGTGGAGGCACCCATTATTTGGCATTTTTATATGTATGTGGCATTGTACTGGGGCATTATATGTATGTGGCACTGTACAACATGACTAAAAACGGGGTTATGACACAAGGTCATACTCCTACAAATGTGATACCGAAAGGTGTGCGGACAAAAATGGAGTGTGGCTTTGCGACAACTAGGCCACGCCCCCATTTTTGCATGCGTGCCTACGGGGCGCGCATGATAGTGGCTCTTCACCTTTACTGTGGATCTTTTCTGGCTCTTTGCCTCTGACTGGTTGGCCACCCCTGGTATAAACCATATAAATATCCCTCCTTTCTTTCTGGTCCTCAGAGATTGTTTTCAATGAATAGCTTTTAAAAAACAATTAGCCACCAATGTGCGCTGTTAATAACATACAGAGCAGCTGGGGATCAACTCAAATGGTGTTCATCAAACACCAGAAATACAATTTGAACAAAAGAGTGAGTGATTTGCCCTGCGCTTGTCTGTTAAAACACGTGTACATATACCACCTCAGTGAAAAAATAAAATAAAATATTCCACACACATAAAGAATCAAAATCAATACTGAGCTTTTTTTTGTGCAGGTAGTACGAATTCCTATCGCAGCTTTTCCTCAGTGTTGTAGGCCCACTCTTTTTTGTGATTAAACCTAAAACAACATAAGCGCTCCTCCCCACAATTGCTCAAATAGCATAGGAGGAATGAGCACAAGAAACAACAATAATAGTGCAGCGTTCTTTAAACCAGGGCCACCAGCTTTAATAGAATGCACTTACAGCATACAAGCTTTGCAACGGCATAGAAATCCTTTCAAGATAGACACAACTGTGTAAAGGACATCAGACGAACCAACGATTCTTCTTAATAGTGGTGCATTCTTCTTCTCTATGCTGAACTCGAGTGTGAGCAGTGGCATTACCTGTGGGGACATTCCTTGGCGCTGGACATTTCATTTGGAGGGTGAATACAGTATCCGGACTTGCTGACCATCTTCACACCTGTTCTGGGAACAACAGTGCAGCTCCGTGAGATGTCCTTTGTGTAGCCGTGGTTGTCCTTAATAGGACGTTTATGCCATCTTTTAATCTGTTTGTTGTAAGTGTATTTTATTAAAGTGAGTGTTTGTACAGTAAAGAACGCTGCACTATTATTTCTATTATTGTGCTCATCCCTCCTATGCAAATCGAGGGGAGCGCATATTTTGTTGCAGATTGCAGCATAGAGAAGAAGAATGCACCACTATTAAGAAGAAACGTTGGTTCGTCTGATGTCCTTTATTAGTAACCTCAATAACCATAATTTCCACTCATTTTCAGTCTATTCTGAACACCTCACAATATTATTTTTAGTCCTAAAATTTGCACCGAGGTCGCTGGATGGCTAAGCTAAGCGACACAAGTGGCCGACACAAACACCTGGCCCATCTAGGAGTGGCACTGCAGTGTCAGACAGGATGGCACTTCAAAAAAATAGTCCCCAAACAGCACATGATGCAAAGAAAAAAAGAGGCGCAATGAGGTAGCTGTGTGACTAAGCTAAGCGACCCAAGTGGCCGACACAAACACCTGGCCCATCTAGGGGTGGCACTGCAGTGTCAGACAGGATGGCACTTCAAAAAAATAGTCCCCAAACAGCACATGATGCAAAGAAAAAAAGAGGCGCAATGAGGTAGCTGTGTGACTAAGCTAAGCGACCCAAGTGGCCGACACAAACACCTGGCCCATCTAGGAGTGGCACTGCAGTGTCAGACAGGATGGCACTTCAAAAAAATTGTCCCCAAACAGCACATGATGCAAAGAAAAAAAGAGGCGCAATGAGGTAGCTATGTGACTAAGCTAAGTGACCCAAGTGGCCGACACAAACACCTGGCCCATCTAGGAGTGGCACTGCAGTGTCAGACAGGATGGCACTTCAAAAAAATAGTCCCCAAACAGCACATGATGCAAAGAAAAAAAGAGGCGCAATGAGGTAGCTGTGTGACTAAGCTAAGCGACCCAAGTGGCCGACACAAACACCTGGCCCATCTAGGAGTGGCACTGCAGTGTCAGACAGGATGGCACTTCAAAAAAATAGTCCCCAAACAGCACATGATGAAAAGAAAAAAAGAGGCGCAATGAGGTAGCTGTGTGACTAAGCTAAGCGACCCAAGTGGCCGACACAAACACCTTGCCCATCTAGGAGTGTCACTGCAGTGTCAGGCAGGATGGCACTTCAAAAAAATAGTCCCCAAACAGCACATGATGCAAAGAAAAAAAGAGGCGCAATGAGGTAGCTGTGTGACTAAGCTAAGCGACCCAAGTGGCCGACACAAACACCTGGCCCATCTAGGAGTGGCACTGCAGGTTGCATTTGCAAGCATACATTTTAGTTTATCGGTTCCTTTATTTGTTTGTTTTCCTAAAGATTTCCCATCCTGGTTAACTAGTGCATCCGTAGAGTTACTGATACAGACTGTCCTTCTCGCTCCTTCTCCAACCCCACCGTACTTAGTATTGCCCACCTTACTTTTCTCTTTGGTCAACCCAATGTTCCCATCTAAAATCACCACCCTGACATAAGTATTTTCCCTTAAGTCCCGTACAACATTTTCTATAGTTTGTAATGATGACACATAATTGTTATTATTTAATGCTTTAGCAATACCTTTCTTAACACCCTTAATAGAACCCATGTAAATACCCTTACTGGTTGCACTTTCCCTCCCCCTTCTCCACCCCCATTTATCTCACTACCACCATCCCTACTATACTCGCTGCATGACTCATAGTTTCTAGCTAAACCCTCCCCCCAGGCTCCTAGTTTAAAAGCTCCTCCAACCTACTAACCATCCTACCCCCCAGCACCGCAGCCCCTTCCTCATTCAGGTGCAACCTTTCACGAGAAAAAAGATGGCGCCTGACTGAGAAGTCCGCCAAGTGTTCCAAGAACACAAACCCCTCTTTCCTACACCAGTCTCTGAGCCACACATTTACCTCCCTAATCTCCCTCTGTCTCCCTTGGCTTACGCGTGGCACTGGTAATATTTCAGAGAAAATTACCTTAGATGTCCTTTTTTTTAGTTTCTGGCCTAAGTCCCTATAATCTTTCTTAAGGACATCCCACCTACCACTAACTTTGTCGTTGGTGCCAATGTGCACCAAGGCCGCCGGGTTTTTCCCAGCCCCTCCCAACAATCTATCTACCCGGTCCGCGATGTGCCGTACCTGAGCACCCAGGAGACAACAGACCGTATGGCGATCACGGTCCCAGTAGCAGATTGCCCTATCTGCCTTCCTAATGATAGAGTCCCCTACCACCACCATCTGCCTGGGCGCCTCTCTAGCTTTCATCCCATCTGAGCCAGAGGGACCACTCCTCCGGTTGCTAGAGGAAGCAGTCTCCGTCATTTCGTCGCTATCATCCACCGAATCTTCGTCCAATCGGGCAAATTTGTTTGGGTTTGATAGATCCAAGATGTCGTGCCTTCCCCTTTTTTGCTCCCTTGTAACAGTGACCCAACTGCCTACCTGATTTTCCTCATCTACCAGTGACCCCTGCTGCAACTCCTCCACCGTTCTATCTAAACTTCGCTCGAGATTGTAAATATCCCTCAGTCGCGTAACGGTCTGCTCTAGATCAGTTACCTGGGCTTCCAGGGCAACCGTTCGCTCACATCTCGTGCATATGTATTCGCCCTGGGTTGGCTGCTCCAGGTGCGCATACATCTTGCACGACACGCACTGAGTGAGACTCTCAATCACGGCCCCTCCCATTGTTTGAGAACTGAACTCCCTATTACCTTTCGGAAGTACAATAAAGAGAATAAAAACCAACTAACCAATACAATCAATACACAATAAGTAAGTAATCAATACATATCTGAGTGGGACCTCACCTGCGGCACCGATACTCCACCTAGCAGTTGCAGTTGTTCCAGCTCTCTGCACCTCCTTTTCACTCGGCTTCCAGCTCCTGCTTCTGCTGATTCCAACTCACATACACTTACAAATCCAAGCTACACGTTGAAATACAAGCTCCCTTACAATAAGCAAAACTTCTGTGTCACTCTGGTTCCCCCAGAGATCTTAAAATATTTGTCCTGGAACAGATTAAACTAGGCATCAGGGGAGGTGACACTACAAAAGCACTTTTGAAAAAAGAAAGTTAATGGACGTTCAAACTGGGCACTTTAGCCCCAGATGGATTAAATGAACATATCAACTATGGGATCTTCCTTGAATAAATACTTGCCTCATAACTGAAACAGAAAACTGATCCATCAAAATCACATACTGAACAACGTATATGCAAAAAAAGATTTAGGACACTCATTTCTCCCAACATACTCAAACATGAACGCTCTCAGGTTCAGCTATCAAGCCCTCAACCATTTCATCTCTCTTCACCAATAAATACATTCTTCATCTCACAACTTAAACAAGCCCCCAACACAACACCATCACGACCTAAGATAGCATATTTATAAAACATATGCTTACAATCATGTTTAATTTTATCACTGGACTCATGTGCACATATCTGTCCACTTTTTCATTTTCTCACCATTTGCAGTGTCTCACGCAGTGGGACACCCCAGGACTCTCACAACACACCATGATAATACCTTCATGATTCTTTCCCACATACCTCACATCGATGGGTTCACCCTTACATACACGCTTAGCCTCACCCATTCACCAACTGTAGCATGATCCTCTTAGCAAGTCACACACTCTTTTATACCTTCACACTATAGACTAATAATATAATTTATGCTAACACATATAATCATGTATATGATTCACAACTGCACATAACATCCTGATCTACCTCACCATCTTCACCTACCATTACAGTTCCCCTATTCCGACCAGCTTTCCAAGTATTCAGAATACACTGTAATTATTGTTGTACAAAGGCAACTATGTATGTACATAATGCAACACAGCAACCTCCTCATGCTCTGTGTAAACCCAGTGCCCAATCTAACATTTCCTCCGCAACAGGGCAGACAGACACATGCCTAAACACCTCTCAATCACCTAAGATTCACCCACGCCAGTCAATTCACTGATTGGTTAACGTGGCCAACATAGTGCCTAACATGGTGGCTGTCTGATCAGACGATCAGGTGAACAAGCTCCCCAAATGAAACGCGCATCCCTTCCAGTCCGGCACTTCACTTCCGGTATCTCTGGTACAGAACTCCTGCAGCTGAGTCCTCTACCAGGTGCATGGCGATGCACTAACACAGCTGTCTGGCCACCCTCAGCGGTACTGACCCAGGACTCCCAGTCCGGCACTTCACTTCCAGCATTACCGGTCACAGAGCTCTGGCAGCTGACTCCTCTACTATGTGCATTACGATGCACTAGCACAGCTCTCCGGCCACCCTCGGCGGCACTGACCGAGGAGATCCTGTGTTATTGTATATTCATTCATCTTTTGGGGTTTTTATATTTGTAAGAAATACAGAGTATAGGCCCTTTAAAAGGCCAGTTGGGTGTCCTAATAAAAGACAACATTGACATACTGCAGCAGAAGAATTAAACAAGTTTTTCTCATCAGTATTCACAAGAGAGGATCAGATAGCGGGATTGATGTATAACCTCAGCAATGAGAATGTCCCACTGCTAAGTGCTTATTTAAGTGAGGATGTAGTCTGTGACTGATTAAAAAAAAATTCAGATTAATAAGTCACCTGGTCCCGAAGGATTTCACCCAAGGGTTCTCATGGAGCTACAATCCGAATTAGCAAGACCCCTATATTTGATTTTCATAGACTCACTTACATCAGCCGTGGTTCCCAAAGACTGGCGTATAGCGGAAGTAGTGCCAATATTTAAAAAGGGAAGTAAATCTGAACCGGGCAATCATAGACCAGTATGTCTTACATCTATAGTGGGAAAGTACTTACTTAATAGGCTTTTAAGAAACAGTAAGTGCAAACTTAGATCATGGTAAAGAGGTGGATGTTATCTTTTTAGACTTTGCTAAATCTTTCGATACAGTACCTCACATGAGACTAATCTACAAGTTAAGAGAACTTGGGCTAGGGAACACATTATGCACTTGGGTGAGTAATTGGTTGGATAAAAGGGAGCAGCGAGTTGTGGTAAATGGAACTTTTTCTAAATGGACTGAGGTACTCAGCGGTGTGCTAGAGGGGTCTGTACTTGGGCCACTATTTTTCAACATTTTCATAAATGATCTATTAACAGATCTAGAGAGCATTGTGTCAATTTTTGCAGACGATGACAAATTTTGTAAGGTTATAAATTCGGTGGAGGATGCTGAGTCTTTTCAGAATGACTTATTTAACTGGAAGCATGGGCTTCAATATTGAGTATGAGATTCCGTGTAGAAAAATGTTAGGTAATGCACAATAAGAAAATAAGAACACTACCTACATACTAAATGGGGAGAAACTAAGGAATTCTGTACTGGAAAAATATTTAGGTGTTAACATAGATAACAAACTTAACAGCAGTACCCAAAGTAGGAATGCAGCAAAAAAGGCAGACAAGTTATTAGCATGCATTAAGTGGGGGATTGATGCAAGGGATCACACTCTGCAATGCTAATTTTAGCAACAGAGGATTTCTCTTGGACAGCAGAAGTGTAATACTCATCTTTTTTCCAACTTTGAGCCCTATGACTCTCAGATATTATTCCTCATACACTCTCTCATCCAATAACGGGTAATCATAGGCGACGAGTAGAGATACTTATGCATTACCTACAGTTATACTGCACTGGATATGCCCGATCTCATCTGATCATGGAAGGCAAGCAATGTTCGGCTTGGTCAGTACCAGTAAGGGAGACCTCTTGGTAATATCAAGTACTGTAGATATACTGTATGAAACAGTAGAACTACTATACTTACCTTGGAAAGCAGAAGTGTAGAAATTGTGATGTATTTGACCTCTTATACACTTGCATGATAAGAGAACATAACAACAAAAATTTTCGCTCTGATAAACGTCACAATTGATTTTTATCTACTTAAAATCTGCTCCTCCTTATCTTAGAATATACCCTTTGAGTGAGATACACATGAAAAGACAACCTCACTCAAGCCAGATTTACTACAAGAGGTTCTTTTGAGTAATTTATTTAATAACTTTTTAGGGGTATATTCAATTCATGTTGGATCCTTTCCGATGCAAAGGATCTGACATGTGAGTATTTAATGACTCTTCTAAACTCGACAGGTTTAGCCCATTCCCGACAATGTCAATCCAACTTTTTTTAAAGTCGGATTGACACTGTCGGAAACGGTGCTAAAACCTGTCGAATTTGGCCGCGTCCCTGACAATCCACGTGTTTTCCGACAAGTCAGGAATTCCCGACTTGTTGGAAAAAAAGAGCCGGCACTGAATAGGTTGCAACCGCTTCCAACCTAAAACAGTCGGAAACTGCCATCTTTCCGACAAAACGGCAGTTTCCGACAGGAATTGAATATACCCCTTAATCTTTAGTTTGTGTTGTCTTGATCTCTTAAGTGCATATGAATAAAAGCTAAGTGTTAATACTGAGTATACAATCACATCATCATGTAAAATAATATTATAAGTATGCCCCAGATAGACTAACAGTCTGCTAGCTCTTGCAAAACCCTTTGTAATAAAGTTTTTCAGAACTATTATCTGGGAGCACCACCAACCAAGCCCTATTGCAGAAAACCTTTCGGTTTAAGAAAATAGCCAAATGTTGGTAATTTACTACTATTTTTGAAATTGAATGAGATAATAATACACCACTATTAATCCATGCCTGTGCAGATTCTAAATCCAAAAACCAATACAATAGATGATGATAAGGTGCTGGGAGATCCTGATGAATGCTGTGTCCTGCTGTGTCCTGCATTATTGATTAGTCAGGTGTCTAACGCATATTCCAGCCTATCAGTACATTCCTGAATTTCCTCCTATATGGGGTCTATTCATGAAGCAGTAAAAACAGTGGAGAAACATACCAGTGGAGAAGCTGCCCATGGCAACCAATCAGCAACTCCTTTACAATTTTATAGAATGTACTTGATAAAGGCTTGATAAAGGCTTCCTTGCCAGTTACATTATTTGTCTGATTTAGGACAGAAATGTGGTCCAAACTCATCCTCTCAGTTATGGGATGGAAAACTTTAACAACTAGTGCACCTTGCCAAAATTGTGTATAAGGTATATTACTCCTCGAGGTTCTTTAAGAAACTCACATACTCAATATGAGAAATATGAAAGTTGGATTCCAGCAGCGTTTTACTGTTTTCAGAAATTCATAAATGTCCTCAGTTCAGAGTAATTAAGTAGGACATCATTAACTCTGTTATCGGAAGTATCTATAACGCTTGAGAAATGTCTACAGTCTTAACTGTTTGATTGATGTTTTATCATAGTTAATTACCATAAGAAAATTGAAGGTAAATTGACTTTCTGGTCTTACTCCAAGTAAATGGATCTGTAATGGTAAATTATATGTGGAGATGATGCGATTCTTAACTGGAGATTAAAGTTAAATCTGCATCAACACTAATAACTGAGCAGGAGGAAGATTCAGGTTAAAATGGAAATTTGCAAACTGCTTAATCTTTTAAACATGGTTGATGACCACTTATAAAGAGACACTGAAACAGAACTCACATTATACTTCTCATACCAATTAATAAATGGGATTCAGTGTAATTGGATAATAAGTTTTAATGAAACATAGCGTGTTCTGCGATGTAGTAATGAGTAATGGGGTGGTCTTCAGTATGCCGACTGTCGGAATCCCGGCGCACAGTATACCGATGCCGGGATCCCGACAGCCGGCATACCGACACTTTTTCTCCCTCGTGGGGGTCCACGACCCCCCTGGAGGGAGAGTAAAATAGCATGGCGCGCGTAGTGCGCCACCATGCCCACAGCATGGCGAGCGCAGCGTGCCCGCAAGGGGCTCATTTGCGCTCGCCACGCTGTCGGTATGCCGGCGGTTGGGCTCCCGGCGCCGGTATGCTGGTCGACGGGAGCCTGGCCACCAGCATACCATACTACACCCGAGTAATGTATACATATTAGAAGATTATATAGGAGGCGGTCAAGATCCCGCTGGACGGAATCCCGGTGGTCAAAATACCGACGCCGGAATCCCGACCGGCACAATCCCGACATATTCTCCCTCCGTGGATGTCCACAACACCCATAGAGGGAGAATATAATAGTGTGCCGAGCGTGGCGAGGCACCGTGCCCGCAAGGGGCTGCGTTCCGCTCGCCACCCCTGTCGGGATTGTGTGGTTGGGATTCCGGTGTCGGTATTTTGACCGCCGGGATCCCGTCCAGCAGGATTTAATACTGATCCTGATTATATACATACAGGTACACCACCGATAAACCAGCACCCTTGGTTCCAGCACTGTGCCGGATTATCCATTTTGCCGTATTATCGGTGGAATAAGAAGCGGCATCCCGACAGCTTATCCTACCACCTCCTACCCTCTAGTCCAAAACCACCTGCAGCCTGACTCCCTCCCACAGCCTGAGTCCTCCCGTAGCCTAATTGAGCCCTCCTGTAGCTTGACTGAGCACTCTCGTTGCCTAACTCCACCCCACTCCCCACCCCCATCTTAATTTCCCCCGGTGCCTGACATCCGGATTAAGAGGTGCCAGTCCATCAAGTGGCAGATAATCAATGTTGCATCTGTGTGTGTGTGTGTGTGTGTGTGTATATATACACAGTGTATATAAATATATTTATTTCTCTGACGTCCTAGTGGATGCTGGGGACTCCGTAAGGACCATGGGGAATAGACGGGCTCTGCAGGAGACTGGGCACTCTAAAAGAAAGATTAGGTACTATCTGGTGCGCACTGGCTCCTCCCTCTATGCCCCTCCTCCAGACCTCAGTTAGAATCTGTGCCCGGCCAGAGCTGGATGCACCTAGTGGGCTCTCCTGAGCCTGCTAGTAAAGAAAGTAATTGTTAGGTTTTTTATTTTCAGTGAGATCTGCTGGCAACAGACTCACTGCTACGTGGGACCGAGGGGAGAGAAGCAAACGTACCTGTTCACAGCTAGCTTGCGCTTCTTAGGCTACTGGACACCATTAGCTCCAGAGGGTTCGAACACAGGCAGAGGTCCTCGGTCGTCCGTTCCCGGAGCCGCGCCGCCGTCCCCCAGAAGATCAGAAGTTGGTGATGAAATCGGCGGCTGAAGACTCCTGTCTTCATTAAGGTAGCGCACAGCACCGCAGCTGTGCGCTATTGCTCCCACTGCACACCACACACTCCGGTCACTGTAGGGTGCAGGGCGCTAGGGGGGGGCGCCCTGGGCAGCAATAAGAATACCTTTGGCATAAAAAAGACACATAAAACAGTCTGTGACTGTATATGTGTAAAACCCCCGCCATTTTTTAGTCAGAAACAGCGGGACAGAAGCCCGCCGCTGAGAGGGCGGGGCCTTCTTCCTCAGCACACCAGCGCCATTTCTCTTCACAGCTCCGCAGGAAGGACGCTCCCCAGGCTCTCCCCTGCAGTCTCCTGGCACTAAGAGGGTAAAAAGAGAGGGGGGGCACATAAATTTAGGCAAAAGGTGTATTTATACAGCAGCTATTGGGAAAAATTCACTTCTGGTAGTGTGTATCCCTGTGTATATAGCGCTGTGGTGTGTGCTGGCATACTCTTTCTCTGTCTCCCCATAGACCTTGTGGGGTCCTGTCCTCAGTCAGAGCATTCCCTGTGTGTGTGCTGTGTGTCGGTACGGCTGTGTCAACATGTTTGATGAGGAGGGTTACGTGGAGGCGGAGCAAATGCAGATAAATGTGGTGTCGCCCCCGTCGGTGCCGACACCTGATTGGATGGATATGTGGAAGGTCTTAAATGACAATGTAAACTCATTACATAAGAGATTTGATTATGTTGCTGCCGGGGGACAGCTGGGCTCTCAACCCGGGCCTGCCCAGGCGCCTCAGAGGCCGTCAGCGTCTCAAAAACGCCCACTATCTCAGTTGGTTGACACAGATGTCGACACGGAGTCCGACTCCAGCGTCGACGATGATGAGGCACTATTACAGCCCAAAATGACTAAGGCCATCCGATACATGATTATGCAAATGAAAAATGTATTACACATTTCAGAGGCTGACCCTGTCCCTGACAAGAGGGTAAATATGTTTGGGGAGAAAAAGCAGCCAGTGACTTTTCCCCCGTCACATGAATTAAATGAGTTGTGTGAAGATTGAAGCGTGCTCTTCCCCTGATAAGAAAGTGGTGATTCCCAAGAGAATATTAATGGCGTACCCTTTCCCGCCAACGGATAGGTTACGCTGGGAATCCTCCCCTAGGGTTGATAAGGCCCTGACGCGCTTATCTAAAAGAGTGGCCCTGCCGTCTCAGGATACGGCCGCCCTAAAGGAACCTGCGGATAGGAAGCAGGAAGGTATCTTGAAGTCAGTGTATACACACTCTGGTACTCTACTGAGACCGGTTATTGCTTCAGCTTGGATGTGCAGTGCTGTTGCAGCATGGACAGATACTCTGTCGGAGGGGTTAGATACCCTGGACAGGGATACCGTATTCCTAACACTTAGCCATATTAAAGACGTCGTCTTATATATGCGGGATGCCCAGAGGGACATTTGCCTGCTGGGCTCTCGAATAAATGCAATGTCCATTTCTGCCAGGAGGGTCTTATGGACTCGGCAATGGACAGGGGATGCCGACTCTAAAAAACACATGGAGGTTTTGCCTTATAAGGGTGAGGAATTGTTTAGGGACGGTCTCTCGGACCTCGTATCCACAGCGACAGCTGGAAAGTCGACTTTCTTGCCACAGGTTTCCTCACAGCCTAAGAAAGCACCGTATTACCAAATGCAGTCCTTTCGTTCTCAAAAAAGCAAGAAAGTCAGAGGTGCATCCTTTCTTGCCAGAGGCAGGGGTAGAGGAAAAAAGCTGCACCATGCAGCCAGTTCTCAGGAACAAAAGTCCTCCCCTGCTTCCACTAAGTCCACCGCATGACGCTGGGGCTCCACAGGCGGAGCCAGGAGCGGTGGGGGCGCGTCTCCGAAATTTCTGCAACCAGTGGGTTTGCTCACAAGTGGATCCTTGGGCTATACAAATTGTATCTCAGGGATACAAGCTGGAATTCGAGGTGACGCCCCCTCACCGTTACCTAAAATCCGCCTTGCCAGCTTCTCCCACGGGGAGGGAGATAGTCCTGACGGCTATTCACAAGCTGTACCTCCAGCAAGTGATAATAATGGTACCCCCCCTTCAGCAGGGAAGGGGTTACTATTCCACACTGTTTGTGGTACCGAAACCGGACGGTTCGGTAAGACCCATTCTGAATTTAAAATCCTTGAACATTTACATGAAAAAGTTCAAGTTCAAAATGGAATCGCTCAGAGCGGTCATTGCCAGCCTGGAAGAGGGGGATTTTATGCTATCTCTGGACATCAAGGATGCGTACTTGCATGTCCCCATTTATCCGCCTCACCAGGAGTACCTCAGGTTTGTGGTACAGGACTGTCATTACCAATTCCAGACGTTGCCGTTTGGTCTATCCACGGCACCGAGAGTCTTTACCAAGGTAATGGCGGAGATGATGGTACTTCTCCGGAAGCAAGGAGTTACAGTTATCCCGTACTTGGACGATCTCCTCATAAAGGCGAGGTCCAGAGAGCAGTTGTTGATCAGCGTAGCGCACTCTCAGGAAGTGTTGCTACGGCACGGCTGGATTCTGAATATTCCAAAGTCGCAGCTGATTCCTACGACCAGTGGCGTAACTACTGCCCCCGCAGTCCTCGCGGTGGCTTGGGGGCGAGGGGCTGCGGGGGCGCCACTGATTTAGAACAGATTGACATGCGGACGAGCGTCCGCATGTCAATCTGCGATCTCC
The DNA here is from genome assembly GCF_028390025.1 of Pseudophryne corroboree. NCBI lineage: Eukaryota > Metazoa > Chordata > Amphibia > Anura > Myobatrachidae > Pseudophryne > Pseudophryne corroboree. Next base: position 210,776,632 of record NC_086453.1, on the reverse strand, counting down.
TCTCCCTCCTTGCTGCGGTGCCTGCTCCCCCGGCTCTCCCGGCTCCCCCCCCCCCATGTGTTGGAGGGACACGAGCGCATCGCGCGTCTCTCCTGTGTCCCTCCTGGCTCTCCCCCGGCCGGTCTAAGGAAGCAAGTGCCGTTCGTGAGCTCTGATTGGCTCACGAACGGCACTTCCTTTATTAGACAGCTGGGGGAGAGCCAGGAGGGACACAGGAGAGACGCGCGATGCGCTCGTGTCCCTCCAACACATAGGGGGGGGCCGGAGGAGCAGGCTCTGGGGCATATACCCGGCACTGGGGACATATACCTGGCACTGGGGGGGCATATACCTGGCACTGAGGGCATGTACCTGGCACTGGGGGCATATACCTGGCACTGGGGGCATATACCTGGCACTGGGGGCATATACCCGGCACTGGGGGGGCATATACCCGGCACTGGGGGCATGTACCTGGCACTGGGGGCATATACCCGGCACTGGGGGGCATATACCTGGCACTGGGGGGGCATATACCCGGCACTGGAGGCATATACCTGGCACTGGGGGGGAAGCAGGCACTAGGGGGGAATATCTGGCACTGGGGGCATGTACCTGGCACTGGGGGGGCATATACCCGGCACTGGGGGGGCATATACCCGGCACTGGGGGCATATACCTGGCACTGGGGGGGCATATACCCGGCACTGGGGGCATATACCTGGCACTGGGGGGGAAGCAGGCACTGGGGGGGAATATCTGGCACTGGGGGCATATACCTGGCACTGGGGGGGCATGTACCTGGCACTGGGGGCATATACCTGGCACTGGGGGCATATACCTGGCACTGGGGGGGAATATCTGGCACTGGGAGAATATCTGGCACTGGGGGGGCATATACCTGGCACTGGGGGCATATACCTGGCACTGGGGGGGCATATACCTGGCACTGGGGGAATATACCTGGCACTGGGGGGGCATATACCCGGCACTGGGGGCATATACCCGTGACTGGGGGGGCATATACCTGGCACTGGGGGGGGAAAGCAGGCACTGGGAGGGAATATCTGGCACTGGGGGCATATGCCTGGCACTGTGGGGGAATATCTGGCACTGGGGGCATATACCTGGCACTGGGGGGGGGGGAATATCTGGCACTGGGGGGTCTTATACCTGGCACTGGGGGCATATACCTGGCACTGGAGGGGGGGGGATATCTGGCACTGGGGGCATATACCTGGCACTGGGGGGGAATATCTGGCACTGGGGGGGAAGCAGGCACTGTGGGGGAATATCTGGCACTGGGGGGGGGCATATACCTGGCACTGTGGGGGAATATCTGGCACTGGGTGCATATACCTGGCACTGTGGGGGAATATCTGGCACTGGGTGCATATACCTGGCACTGTGGGGGAATATCTGGCACTGGGAGCATATGTGGCACTGGGAGCACGGCCCTAGCAACAAGCACTACCCCCTAGCAACGAGCAGGACACCCAGTGCATGAAACCCCTGGCAACGAGCATGACACCCTGAGCATGAAAACCCCTGGCACCGTGCATGGAACCAAGAGCATGAAACCCCTGGCAACGAGGAGGTAATTTAAAAGTAATTGGAAGCCTTACTGTAGAACTTAATGTGTAATGGACATTACGGTGTGTGGCATAATGTATCACGGACATTGCGGTGTGTGTCATAATGTATCAGGCATTACGGTGTGTTGTATACTATATCACGGGCATTGTGGTATGTGGTATAATGTCTCAGGATCATTGTGGTGTGTGTCATACTGTGTCACAGACATTGTGTGTGCTATAATGTATCAGGGGCATTGCAGTGTGTAACATAATGTATAACTGGCATTGCGATTCCTGTCATAATGTGTCACAGGCATTACGGTGTGTGGCATAATGTGTCGGGGGCATTACGGTGTGTGGCATAATGTGTCGGGGGCATTACGGTGTGTGGCATAATGTGTAGGGGGCATTACGGTGTGTGCATATTGTGTCATGTGCATTATTGTCAGTGATCGCAAAAACGCGCCATGGCGCGTATTTTACCCAGAAACAGCCGCCCGGGACTCACATTTAGAAGATGAGCGGGTCCCACAGGACGCGCTCATCTGAATATGTGTTTGCATGTGTTAAGCCTGTCAGCGGAATGCAGGAGGTGACTGGCTGTTTCCTCGGCCAATCACCTCCTGTAGTCTCCATCCAATCACAGCCTGCAGCATCTCCCGCTTTGAATCCTGCTCCCCGCCAGCACATGAATCTGTGCTGCAGGGCTGACAGACTGGCCCCGCTCATCCGGCTCCACTGCCGCTCTGCCGCCAGCACCCTCCTCTGCGACTGGGAGTACAGCTCCGGATCTGCCCGCCGCCACCCCCCTACCCGGGACCCGCTCAACGCCCCACCGAGACCCGACAACTACCTTCCAGCAGGAGCCGTCCGGGCTGCGCAGCTCCCGCTGTAGGTAAGCAGTAGACAGTGCTGCATCGCCCCGCTTCACCTGAAGTAGCTGGTGCAGATGCGGGATGTCCGGGGGCTGCAAGCTCCGTGTGTGCAATGTGAGGCCGCTCAGAGTGTCAGGGCCTCACTGACACCATTTTTCTGACAGCACAGTGCAGTGAGTGCACTGGCACAAGTAGCCAGCCGGCGCCGCAGCATGAAGGAGCTATCTGTGAAATCGCAAGCAGAGGCTGGCAAGAAGGAGCTCCTCCGATCGCTTCCCCTGACGGGCTGGCCACTGCTAAATAATATACCAGTATATCAGTACAACTGTGCAGTGACACTGACTTTCCCATTGCACCTGGGGCTCCACTACTTTGACACAGTTGGAACTGATTATCGGTATATTTAGCAGTGGCCAGCCCGTCAGGGGAAGCGATTGGACGAGCTCCTTCTTGCCAGAGAACAGCCTCTGCTTGCGATTTCACATAGAGCTCCTCCAGGCTGCGGCTACTACAGGCGCAGGCTGGCTACTTGTGCCAGTGCACTCACTGCACTGTGCTGTCAGAAAAAATGGTGAGTGTCAGTGAGTTGCTGCTGGGGGCGGAACCACTTGTGTCAAACGGCCCCTTCGTGCAACTGGAGGTGATATGTGAGTGGTTACTGCAATGTGCCTCAGTGCTCTACCAGGCGCATTGTGTATAATAACGTGTTCTACCTGGCGCAATGTGTATAATAACGTGTTCTACCTGGCGCAATGTGTATAATAACGTGTTCTACCTGGCGCAATGTGTATGATAACGTGCTCTACCTGGCGCAATGTGTATGATAACGTATTCTACCTGGCGCAATGTGTATGATAACGTGTTCTACCTGGCGCAATGTGTATGATAACGTGTTCTACCTGGCGCAATGTGTATGATAACGTGCTCTACCTAGTGCAATGTGTATAATAACGTGCTCTACCAGGCGCAATGTGTATGATAACGTGCTCTACCTAGTGCAATGTGTATAATAACATGCTCTACCAGGCGAATTGTGTATAATAACGTGTTCTACCTAGTGCAATGTGTATTATAACGTGCTCTACCAGGCGCATTGTGTATAATAACGTGTTCTACCTGGCGCAATGTGTATGATAACGTGCTCTACCTGGCGCAATGTGTATGATAACGTGCTCTACCTGGCGCAATGTGTATGATAACGTGTTCTACCTGGCGCAATGTGTATGATAACGTGTTCTACCTGGCGCAATGTGTATGATAACGTGCTCTACCTAGTGCAATGTGTATTATAACGTGCTCTACCAGGCGCATTGTGTATAATAACGTGTTCTACCTGGCGCAATGTGTATGATAATGTGCTCTACCAGGCGCATTGTGTATAATAACGTGTTCTACCTGGCGCAATGTGGCTGATAACGTGCTCTACCAGGTGCATTGTGTATAATAACGTGCTCTACCTGGCGCAATGTGTATAATAACGTGTTCTACCTGACGCAATGTGTATGATAACTTGCTCTACCTAGCGGCAATGTGTATGATAACTTGCTCTACCTAGCGGCAATGTGTATGATAACATGCTCTACCTGATGCAATGTGTATGATAACTTGCTCTACCTAGCGGCAATGTGTATGATAACATGCTCTACCTGGCGCAATGTGTATGATAACGTGCTCTACCTGGCGCAGTGTGTATAACGTGTTCTACCTGGCGCACTGTGTATGATAACGTGCTCTACCTAGCGGCAATGTGTATGATAACGTGCTCTACCTGGTGCAAAGTGTATGACGTGCTGTACCTGGTGCAAAGTGTATGACGTGCTGTACCTGGTGCAAAGTGTATGACGTGCTGTACCTGGAGCAAAGTGTATGACGTGATCTACCTGGATCAGTGTGCATAGGAGGTTCTACCTGGTGCAATGTGTATAAGCGCCACTACTGTGTGGTGTAATGTGAATTGACACTATTATGTGGCCACGCCCCTTCCCTATGAAGCCACGCCCCTAAAATTTTGCGGCGCGCCGTAGGCGCGCACTACCTGTTCTTTGTGGTCTAAGTGGTCTAACACCAATTCACTTTCTGCCTAAGGGCACCAAAATGTCTAGTTACAGCTCTGGTGCAGGGTGTCCTGCATGCTACACAGCCCAGCAGCATTGTCCCCCCATCTTGCAACACTTTTGTAGTGTCCAAACAAGATTAAAATTAATAAGAACCTTCATTCCGATGGGACCCAGAAAAAGACCGGTAGGACCCCAATTTTTAAAAGTGAAGGGTCCCTGGGACCCACTTTTTTTTTGGCTCAGCGCGATCACTGATTGTGTGTGGAATAATGTCTAAGGGCCATTGCAGTATGTGGAATAATGTATACTGGGCATTACTATAAGGAGGAAAAATGACAAATAATGTAAGGGGCATGAATCAGGATTATTTTTCTTTCCTGTGGTGGCCAACGTCTGGGCGTGCAGGTTGCAAAACTGGGGTATAAGGTAGTCTTTTCCTGCAATGCCACGCCCTCCACGCAAAGCCACGCCCATTTCGACAAAGCCACACACCCTTTTTGCCAGCGCGCGCCGCAGGCAATTACGGGGTGTATGGGGGGGGGGGGGGGGGCGCCGAAGGATTTTTTGGCTTGGGGGAGAAAAAATTCTAGTTACGCCACTGCCTACGACGCGTCTGCCCTTCCTGGGCATGATTCTGGACACAGAACAGAAGAAGGTATTTCTCCCGGAGGAGAAGGCTCAGGAGTTAGTGACCCTGGTCAGGGATCTCCTGTAACCAAAGCAGGTGTCGGTGCATCACTGCACGCGAGTCCTGGGAAAGATGGTAGCATCATACGAAGCCATTCCTTTCGGCAGGTTCCATGCCAGGATCTTTCAGTGGGATCTGTTGGACAAGTGGTCCGGATCGCATCTTCAGATGCATCGGCTGATCGCCCTGTCCCCGAGGGCCAGGGTGTCTCTTCTGTGGTGGCTGCAGAGTGCTCATCTTCTCGAGGGCTGCAGGTTCGGCATACAGGACTGGGTCCTGGTGACCACTGATGCAAGCCTCCGCGGATGGGGGGCAGTCACTCAGGGAAGAAACTTCCAGGGGCTGTGGTCAAGTCAGGAGACTCGTCTGCACATAAACATACTGGAATTAAGGGCCATATACAACGCCCTGAGTCAAGCGGAGCCCCTGCTTCGAGACCAACCAGTGCTGATTCAGTCAGACAACATCACGGCAGTCGCCCATGTAAACCGACAGGGCGGCACAAGAAGCAGGGTGGCGATGGCGAAAGCCACAAGGATTCTTCGTTGGGCGGAGAATCACGTACAAGCACTGTCAGCAGTGTTCATTCCGGGAGTGGACAACTGGGAAGCAGACTTCCTCAGCAGGCACGACCTCCACCCGGGAGAGTGGGGACTTCATCAAGAAGTCTTCGAGCAGATTGCAATTCGGTGGGAACGGCCACAGGTGGACATGATGGCGTCCCGCCTAAACAAAAAGCTAAAAAGATATTGCGCCAGGTCAAGGGACCCTCAGGCGATAGCTGTGGACGCACTGGTAACTCCGTGGGTGTTCCAGTCGGTATATGTGTTTCCTCCTCTTCCTCTCATACACAAGGTACTGAGAATAGTAAGAAAAAGAGGAGTGAGAACGATACTCATTGTTCCGGATTGGCCAAGAAGGACTTGGTACCCAGAACTTCAAGAGATGGTCACAGAGGACCCATGGCCTCTGCCTCTCAGACAGGACCTGTTGCAGCAGGGCCCTGTCTGTTCCAGGACTTACCGCGGCTGCGTTTGACGGCATGGCGGTTGAACGCCGGATCCTAGCGGAAAAGGGTATACCGGATGAAGTAATTCCTACGCTGATAAGAGCTAGGAAGGATGTGACAGCAAAGCATTATCACCGCATATGGCGGAAATATGTTGCTTGGTGTGAGGCCAGGAAGGCCCCTACAGAGGAATTCCATTTGTGTCGTTTTCTGCATTTCCTACAGTCAGGTGTGACTATGGGCCTCAAATTAGGGTCCATAAAGGTTCAGATCTCGGCCCTATCCATTTTCTTTCAAAAAGAACTGGCTTCACTGCCTGAGGTTCAGACGTTTGTAAAGGGAGTGCTGCATATCCAGCCTCCTTTTGTGCCACCAGTGGCACCTTGGGATCTTAACGTTGTGTTGGATTTCCTGAAATCCCACTGGTTTGAGCCACTTAAGGCCGTGGAGCTAAAATATCTCACGTGGAAAGTGGTCATGCTATTGGCCTTAGCTTCGGCTAGGCGGGTGTCAGAATTGGCGGCTTTGTCATGTAAAAGCCCCTATCTGATCTTCCATATGGACAGGGCAGAATTGAGGACTCATCCTCAGTTTCTCCCTAAGGTGGTATCATCGTTTCATTTGAACCAACCTATTGTGGTGCCTGCGGCTACTAGGGACTTGGAGGATTCCAAGTTGCTGGACGTAGTCCGGGCTTTGAAAATCTATGTTTCCAGAACGGCGGAAGTCAGAAAGTCTGACTCGCTGTTTATTCTGTATGCAGCCAACAAGGTTGGCGCTCCTGCTTCGAAGCAGACTATTGCTCGCTGGATCTGTAGCACGATTCAGCTGGCTCACTCTGCGGCTGGATTGCCGCATCCAAAATCAGTAAAAGCCCATTCCACTAGGAAGGTGGGCTCTTCTTGGGCGGCTGCCCGAGGGGTCTCGGCTTTACAGCTTTGCCGAGCTGCTACTTGGTCGGGTTCAAACACATTTGCTAAGTTCTACAAGTTTGATACCCTGGCTGAGGAGGACCTTGAGTTTGCTCATTCGGTGCTGCAGAGTCATCCGCACTCTCCCGCCCGTTTGGGAGCTTTGGTATAATCCCCATGGTCCTTACGGAGTCCCCAGCATCCACTAGGACGTCAGAGAAAATAAGAATTTACTCACCGGTAATTCTATTTCTCGTAGTCCGTAGTGGATGCTGGGCGCCCGTCCCAAGTGCGGACTTCTTCTGCAATACGTGTATATAGTTATTGCTTACTAAAGGGTTATTGTTATGAGCCATCCGTTGTTTGAGGCTCAGTTGTTGTTCATACTGTTAACTGGGTATGGTTATCACAAGTTATACGGTGTGATTGGTGTGGCTGGTATGAGTCTTACCCTGGATTCCAAATCCTTTCCTTGTAGTGTCAGCTCTTCTGGGTACAGTTTCCCTAACTGAGGTCTGGAGGAGGGGCATAGAGGGAGGAGCCAGTGCACACCAGATAGTACCTAATCTTTCTTTTAAAGTGCCCAGTCTCCTGCGGAGCCCGTCTATTCCCCATGGTCCTTACGGAGTCCCCAGCATCCACTACGGACTACAAGAAATAGAATAACCGGTGAGTAAATTCTTATTTTTATTTTATTTATTTATTTTTAACTGTATTTATTGAAATCAACAGCAATGATACTCACAAGGATAAAAATTCAAGTAAACATACAAGGCATGGTAGTATAGAACAGTAGCACAAAGAAAACAAAAGAGCATATGGCTCGAGTATATTCACAAGAATTATTTTCAAATAGGCCTGTATGAGGTCTAATGTACCAAAGAAGGTGGCCGAAGTATCAGATAATATAATAGAAATCACACAGTAAAGAAGATCTAGCAATAGAAAAGATTGAAAAGAGGGGAAATGAAAGGTAAGAGAAAAAGGGGAGGAATTGTGTCAGTCGTATGTATTAAGGCACAACAGCAGAGGGTACTTTGGTGTGGGAGGTGTATTCCGGGGACGCCTTAAATCTCAACCAATAGTACCAGGTGGCAGTGAAGGCAGAAGATGATACCTTATTGGAGGACATAAGATCTTCCATGGTCATGTAGAGATCAATCCTCTGGAACCATCGAGAGATAAGGGCAATGCAATAATGTGTTCTGTCAAAGATTTGATTCAACTTCCTGAATTTAAAACATAGTTGTCTACCTTGAACATGCGGGCATACTACTACCCTAACCTGCATTACTGGGAGTCAGAGCTAACTGCATCCATACTCCACCACTTTCTTTGACTAAATGATCAGAAATTGCATTTCTTTAAAAAAAATAATTTTTTTTTAATTACATTTAGAACATAGTTTAAAAATATATTTAAATATTTTATTATTGAATCTTGCACCCATGGCCAGCCCAAGCTTAATTTTTTTGGTGAATATATATTTTAGCGCCCCTTAGTGGAATATATAGGGGTGTGACCGCAGAATAGTACCGTACCAATTCACATTACACCCCACGCACGCGCGCGCGCGTGTGTGTGTGTGAGAGGGGGGGGGGTGTTGGTTGGTGGGTTTAGACGACACTTGTGCATAGTTTACTTTTATTTAAAAAAAAAACTTTATTGTGGTATTTTCAATAAATTGAACACAATCAAAGAGCAGGATGGAATAGACAAATGTGATAACAAATATGAAATACTAGGAAACCAAAAAGTAGAGCAGTATAGTTCATGATACACACACATAGAGTAAAAAGATAAGTAAAGCTAAGACGGGAGGGGGGGGGGGGGGGGGGGGTTGGGGTGAAAGAAGGCATGTTCTAGAGTACCTGTATACAAATCAGACAGTCATGAAATTTATAAGGCAGTCAGTCCTAACATTAGAGGGTCATAAACATTTTGATAACACTGATTGTTTGGGAGACAGGTATAGAGCATAGGCTGTAAGGATCAGCAGTAAGAAGATAAGTCAATATGCAGTTCAACATGAATACAGTTTCTGGAGATTAGCAGGAAGCGACTATAGATTGAGATAAACCATAGCTCTTGACCAATCTTGAGTGCCAAAATAACATAAAATTGTGTGTCTAGAATCATCATCCAGAGATTGAATGTATAGGTCCCATTTATTATGAAAGGACTGTAAAGAAAAGACTTCGTTCAGTAGAAGAGATTGTACTGTATATCAAAATATAAAAACATCCGTAGTCTCAGTTTCAATTCCTGTAGGGTGGGCGCTGATTTCTTGGTCCAGTGTATGAGGATTCGTTTTTTGGCTAGAGTCAATATGAGAACAATAAGAGGTATGCAGCGGGGAGAATTAGTCCCAAGATTCCAGTCATCAAAGCAAAACAAAAGACATGCTTCAGGGGTGGGAGTTAAGGATACATTGAGAATATTATTCAGAAAGTAAACTGTCTTAAACCAAAACCTGCGAATCTTAGCGCATTCCCAGATACAATGAAATTATTTAGCATTATGCATTGTGCATTTTGTGCAGATCCCGGTGTCCACACCGCCCATATGTTTCCGTTGAGCTGGTGAGATGTATGCTCTATGAAGGAATCTAAGGTGTGTATCCTGTAGGTAGGCTGAGTGTAAATATTTAGAGTATTTGCAGTACTGCAACAAAAGAACATCAGAGGGGCATAGATTACTTTTTAATAAAATGGCAATGATTCAGAGACACATGCAAGTGATATGCTGCTGTTGTCCAGTTGCAATTAAGAAGTCATATAACAGGTTGAGTATCACACATCCAAATATTCCGAAATACGGAATATTCCGAAATACGGAATTTCTTGAGTGAGACTGAGATAGTGAAACCTTTGTTTTCTGATGGCTCAATGTACACAAACTTTGTTTAATACACAAAAGTATTAAAAATATTGTGTTAAATGAACTTCAGGCTGTGTGTATAAGCTGTATATGGAACATAAATGAATTATTTGTATGTTTGTACACAAACTTTGTTTAATTCACAGAGTTATTAAAACTATTACCTAAGATTACCTTCAGGTTGTGTGTATAAGGTGTATATAAAACATAAATGCATTCTGTGCTTAGACTTAGGTCCCATCACCATGATATCTCATTATGGTATGCAATTATTCCAAAATATGGAAAAATCCGATATCCAAAATACCTCTGGTCCCAAGCATTTTGGATATGGGATAATCAACCTGTATTGCACTTTTATAAATCCATGTTATATAATAGGGTAGGGTCAGATCAAGACTAGTGGTGGCCATAGGGCAACAAAGGTTTGGGGCCTCTACCAATAAAATTTACTCTGCACCCCAATGCTGTCATTACATTGCCCCTTAGGGGAGCAGGAGAGAGAGAGTTAGGGGAATGAGAGAGGCAAAGAGGGTGCTAGGGAGGGAGAGAGAGATAGGAAGATAGGGGTGCAAAGGGGGAGAGGGGAGAATGAGAGAGAGAGAAGGTATCAGTGAGAAAGAGAGAAGAGTGAGATAAAGAAAGATGGTGTGAGAGAGAGAGAGAGAGAGAGAGAGAAAAAGAAAGGGTGTCAGGAAGAGAGAGAGGAGTGAGAAGGAGACAGAGAAAAAGAGAGAAAGGGTGTCAGGGAGATAGAGCGAGAGAGAGAGAGAGAGAGAGAGAGAGAGTGTGTCAGGGAATAAGGGAATGAAAGAAAGAAAGAAAGAAAGGAGAGAGAGGGAGAAAGAGAGATGAGAGCAAGAGAGAGGGTGTCTGAGAGAGAGAAGGAAGACAGGGTGATGGAGAAAGAAATTGAGAGGGATGAGAGGGGAGAGAGAAATAGTGAGGGTGTCAGGGAGAGAGAGGGAAAGGGGAGCAAGAGAAGTAGAGAGGGTGTCAGGGAGAGAGTAAAAGAGAGGGGGAGTGAGCGGAAGAGAGATAGAGGGTGTCAGGGAGAGAGAGAAAGCGGTGCAAGAGAGAGTGTGTCAGGTAGAGAGAGAGGAGAGAGAGTGAGAGGAAGGGGAGCTAGCGGGAAAGAGAGGGTGTCAAGGAGAGAGAGAGAGCATGTCAGGGAGAGAAAGAAACACATAGAGGGAGAGAGAGAGTGAGGGATGGGGAACAAGTGAGAGAGAGAAGGTGTCAGAGAGAGAGGGAGAGAGAGAGAGTTGGGAGCAAGAGAGGCAGCGTGTCAGGGAGAGATAGAAGGAGAGAGAGATAGAGAAGGATGCAAGAGGGAGAAAGACAGAGAGAGGGAGGGGAAATGAGCGGGAGAGACAGTACCTGTTACAGACTAGCTAGGTTACAGCACAGGTCTTCATGGAGACAGGCACTTCACAGCATTAGGCCCCACCCCCTTTCGACTCGTGAAACACGGCACTGCAATGACCTGCTGCTAGGAGCCAGCCAGGTTGGGGTAGAGTGCGCTGACCGGGCCTGGGCAATATATGCCGCAGTGAGGGGTCTCCTGGACGACCACCCCAGGGGCCTCCATAGCACTTCTATTAACTGTCACTGTGATCAGTGGGTGTAAGTGGAGGACACTCCTCCCAGCTCTGTACTCACCCGCTATGCCTGTGAGGTGGTGGTAGCTAGCTTGGTACCCCTTCTTTACAGTTGTCAGAGTCCCTGGCCTGTCTATCCTCAGTGCTGGGGCCTTGGCTGTGTGGCTGGATGGTAAAGTGCCTGCTGGCTGACTAAGCCACACTGCTGGGCTTCTTGTGCACACAACATGGGGTCGATTGGTCCACTATCGATGCGGTGCCCTCTGCCCCATGCTCACTGGCTACCCAATTATGTCACTCCTGTCTCCCCTCACCATTACAATGCAAACTTTCACAAGCAGGTTCCTTCTCCCTCCCATGCTTTTCCTGATCTTATTTAAACTAACCCCTATTCGCTCTTCTATTGCACAAAATCCTTCAGTTTTCTGCCACCCTGATACTTATTTCATTGTCATTGTTACGACTGTTGAATCTTCTTTCCAAGACGGATGGGCTTGCCGAAGAACTTCTGGGCAGTGACACTTGTACACCTAAGGATGAGACCCGCAGAACTCACCAGTGGGTCTTCTTGCCTATAATAGCCGCTTTTCCCATAAGGCAAAATGTGCCTACCGGTACTGGGATGCCACCAGGAATTGAGCCGCTGGTGTTAGTAAGAGCTAAACCCCAAGTGACCCGAATTAATGCTGTTAAGGAAAAAGGACACTGAAAAAGACGAAAGATAAAGACAGTAAAGTAAAAACAAAGTGCTATATAGTAACAATGCCTAAAGTAATAAAGGGTAAAAAAAAGAAAAGATTAAAAATAATGTTTAAGCTCCTTTTTTTGTGTTTTTACAGCTCTTCCGGTGGATTAGAGAAGTTAAATGTATATGAGTCTGTATTTAGCCGCGCACCGCCTCTTAACTAAACTATCCCTGCTATCTAACCTTCATTCTGGGAGTTTCGTAGCCAGAGTTAACGGTGCTGGGTGCTCTGTTTGGTGGGCTGTTTGCGGCTGGTCTCTTTGCAGCTGGAAGTGTTGTTTCCGTGCCAGCGTCTTCTCCTGCTTCCGGTTGTGGCTGTCAGATTCCCAGACTGTCAGCTTCCAAGACTCACTTTGTCAGCATCACTGAGAGCATATTTGCGGAAATGTGTGCTAAGAAGTTCAGTTATACTCCATGTTAATTGTGAGGGTTTATTTAAATTATTTTTATCAGTGTTCTTAGTGCTAAGAGTGTGCATCTGCATATCTCTTCCTCCACCATAGTATTAGAAGCCTCAGCATGATAGCACCTCTTGATATCTTTAGTAATAGGATGTGCAGTCCAGGTCCCCCCCTTTTTCCACTATATTTGTGTATATATTGGGGGTAATTCCAAGTTGATCGCAGCCGGATTTTTGTTAGCAATTGGGCAAAACCATGTGCACTGCAAGGGAGGCAGATATAACATGTGCAGAGAGAGTTAGATTTGGGTGGGGTGTGTTCAATCTGCAATCTAATTTGCAGTGTAAAAATAAAGCAGCCAGTATTTACCCTGCACAGAAATAAAATAACCCACCCAAATCTAACTCTCTCTGCACATGTTATATCTGCCTCCCCTGCAGTGCACATGGTTTTGCCCAATTGCTATCAAAAATCCTGCTGCGATCAACTTGGAATTGCCCCCATTGTACACTGGAAGGCAAGGCTTCCTCCCTCTGGTATTGTCACTCCTCCCATTCACCCTCAGATGTTTTATTAGCTGGGTTCCTGCATTTCAGATCACACATTGATAAGGCCCTATTTAGAGGTAAGTCCTGAATAAATTTATAGAATGTGAGAGTATTAGGAATGTTAGGGACCCATGTGATGAAGTCACCTGGCCACGATACATGGGCCCGCATATTTGCGCAAATATGCGCAAACTCCATGTTAATTGTGAGGGTTTATTTAAATTATTTTTACTATCAGTGTTCTTAGTGCTAAGAATGTGCATCTGCATCTCTCTTCCTCCAGCATAGTATTAGAAGCCTCAGCATGATAGCACCTCTTGATATCTTTAGTAATAGGATGTGCAATCCAGGTTCCCCCATTTTTCCACTATATTTGTGTATATATTGTACACTGGAAGGCAAGGCTTACTTCCTCTGGTATTGGCGCTCCTCCCATTCACCCTCAGGTGTTTTAATTAGTTGGGTTCCTGCGTTTCAGATCACACATTGATAAGGCCCCATTTAGAGGTAAGTCCTGAATAAATGTATAGAATGTGATAGTATTAGGAATGTTAGGGACCCATGTGATGGTCATCTGGCCGCGGTACATGGGCCCGCATATTTGCGCAAATGTGTGCTAAGAACTTCAATTATACTCCATGTTAATTGTGAGGGTTTATTTAAATTATTTTTATCAGTGTTCTTAGTGCTAAGAGTGTGCATCTGCATCTCTCTTCCTCCAGCTAAGTTCAGAGCTACTCAGAAACTGCACAAAATGTTTTATTTACATCTCGGCTGCACATGCGATCGCACACTTGCAAGGCTAAAATACACTCCCCTATAGGCGGCGACTATCTGTTTGCAGCGCTGCAAAAAATAGCTAACGAGCAATCAACTCGGAATGACCCCCCGAGTATGAAAGATTACACAAAAGAACATGTACACACAAGGAGTACTGATAAAGAGAAATTGGATGGAGGAAAATAATAAAGAATCAAAGCATAAACTACCCAACTAGAAGCTGGGGTAATCTGGAGCTGGACACAGAATACTGCAGGAAATAGACAATGCAGACAATGGAGGAAATTTCCCACAAAGTAGGACTAGCACAGAGAGACAAGCGCTCCCACTGCGACCCAGAACTATGACCAACAAGAGTGAGAGGCCGAAACAGAGTTTAAAGGGAGCATGAGCCAATCACCCAACAAGCACAGCCAAGCCTCCCTTAATTACAAACTCCGTGCAGCTTTCCCGCTGCACGTTCACAGGCCAGCGTCCCTTGTTGCTAGGGAGCGGAAGCTCACAAACACCTCCAGTTACTAAGGAAGTGGCAGCCAGGGAGATGAAGTTTGCAAGTATCTGGTCACTTAACAACAACAACAACCAGACGCTTCGGAAGTCACTGCTTATGCAGCAATGTTTATAGCACCTGTACTTGTCCTATATTGTCTTGAACTGTAAGTCACTGTTTTCTTATTTTGCTTACTTGTTTACAGACACTATAATTGAGCACTGCAGATCCCTTGTGGCACCATATAAATAAAGGATAATAAAAATAATAATCATCATCAGTCTGGTGCTCTACGCAGCCACGTTCCTTGCCTAATAGTAGGACCAGCCCTACTTGCCTCAACTTTTCCATAGCCCCTCATTGTCACTGTGCCTCCCATTCCTCAGTGACAACAGATCCTCAGGGCATTACCCCCTAATGGTAATATAGCCACAGTGGCGATGCCCCATCTACCCATCTATCATCCATAAGTCCTTACCGTAGTACTAAACCCCATCTGTCATTATATGTTCATACAGTATGTATAATAACAACCATCCAATTCCCCCAGTGACATAAGATCACACATGCCCCACCCGTGACACTACCCCTCCTTCGTCAAGCAGAGCACAGTGGAGTGTGTGTGAGTGTGTTTGTGTGAGGGAAGGGGGTCTGATCATTAGTCCCCCATGCTGCAGCTGATCTTTGCACTCGCATAAAATGTTTCTTTTAAGCAAATGGTTGGACACCTAGAAGAAAGGTGCAATGCTTTACATCTGTCCATGATACTGGCTTGTGTATTCTGATGTCTGCTTCTTTGCCCTGATTAGATGTATACCTGATGGCTGTAACTATTGGGAAGTAACTTCTATTGGATATATTGGTTGATGTCTACAGAACTTTGCCACAGGTGTGTTTGAAACCGCCAAACCATTGTCTGGTCCACAGTACTAGGGTTGCAAGGCCACATTACATGGAAACAGAATTTGACGGCAGATAAGAACAACTTGGCCGATCTAGTCTGCCTATGTACACACACACACACCCTTACACACTAGGGTTCATTT
The DNA here is from genome assembly GCF_028390025.1 of Pseudophryne corroboree. Lineage (NCBI taxonomy): Eukaryota > Metazoa > Chordata > Amphibia > Anura > Myobatrachidae > Pseudophryne > Pseudophryne corroboree. The sequence continues at coordinate 210,761,045 of NC_086453.1, read as the reverse complement.
TTGGTGAGAGCCAATTAACCTACCAGTATTTTTTTGAAATGTGGGAGAAAACCGGGGTATACGGAGGAAACCTACGCAAGCATGGGGAGAATATACAAACTCCACACAGTTAGGGCCATGGTGGGAAACGAACCATTTCACCATCCGCACTGCCCTAGTCTATCAAAGGACCTTTGCAGAAGCCGCATTCCATGGTGGCGTGACCATGATTTCTTGTGGTTGTGGCTAAACCTCCCTTGCACTCTCGGGCCCCCAACGTAGGCGGTCATTCCGACCTGGTTGCACGCAGGCTATTTTTTACACTGCTGCGACCAGGTAATCGCCGCCTTCAGGGGAGGGGGTTAGTGCTGTGCAGTGCTGCGATCGGCTGTGCAGAAAGCTGCACAAGCAAAAAATTTGTGCAGTCTCTGCACAGCTCAAGACTTGCTCACCCACTGCAATGATCCTTCCTGGAGCTGACGTCAGGATCCCTCCCTGCAAACGGCCGGACACGCCTGCGTTTTCCTCGACACCCCCGGCCGGCCTCTTCCTGTCAATCTTCTTGCGTTCGCCGCTGATAACGCTTTCTTCATAATTCTCGTTTCTGCCCGGTGACGTCCGTCGCCGGGCAACGACGCGCCTGCGTCCTGATCGCACCACTGCGAAAAACGGCAGCGTGTGATCAGGTCGAAATGACCCCCATAGTGTTGTGTGGTTGCTTGCTGCAGAGATTTTCTACAGATAAAACTTTACTCTCCCAAAAAGTCATGATGCATAGGCTAAGATACAAGGCAGGCAGAGAGGACCTGATTCTGATTTGGAAGTAAAACAAAATAAAAGCGTACCTGTGCACCTGGGCAGAAGCAGTGACTTTGCATACAGTATGTTGTACTGTAAGTGGTAATAAAAAATGCTGGTTGTTTAATCCATTTAATGGCCCTTCATAGATGCATGAAAGGGAGGGGTTAATCTAGGCAAGAAAAAAAATGGAAAAATATACCTGCAGCTCACTAGAAAAGGAACAGCAATTATATTTAAATACTACATGATAACAGAAGCATACAGTATATTTGAAAAAATATGTGTAATCTTCTACCAGGCCGAGTCAAGGAGTCTCTGTTCTTGCAGTCCCTACTGCTGCATGATAATAAAACCACTCTGGGTCATATAATTGCATATTGTTATGCTACGTGATAATAGTACATACATTAATATATCTAAAGTGAGAGCCAACTCACCTGGAGGCACCCCAAAATTCTCCAACTGGAACTACAAGGACCAGCACACCCTCCAAATGCTGGTCCCATCCATGCCTCTTAGAACGATATTATAAATGGTGGTTGCTTAATCAGTTTAGAATTGTTAGTATTATTTCATTTATATAGCCCCACACTTGTGCAGAACTTTACAGACAAAGTGGCTAATTCAGGTTGGATCAAAAATAGCGATCCAACCAGAATTTTTACAATCGCCCCATGAGTGCATGCGCAGGGCTCTGCAGTAATTGCGATCGCCTCTGCCTGTCAATCATGCAGGGGTGTTCGCGGTGCGGCAACACCCCGTTTTCTAGGCAGAGATGGAGCGTTGCGGGGGCGGTGGCAAGGAAGCAGGGGCATGGCATCACAAACTGGGGACGTGGTATGGGCGTGATCAGGACAGCTGCGTGAGGTCACATGCAGCCGCTGCAATCACAAAGATGTCGGAGGGCCTCCTGCGGTCGCGCCCTGCTTCTTAGGTTACTGGACATCATTAGCTCCAGAGGGTCTGATCACTTGGTTCGCCTTGCTGCTCGTTCCCGGAGCTGCGCCGTCACACCCCTCACAGAGCCAGAAGAAAGAAGCCAGGTGAGTATAGGAAGAACAGAAGACTTCAGTGATGGCAGAAGACTTCAGAGTCTCGGAGGTACCGCGCAGCGGTCGCGCTGTGCGCTATTGCTCCCACACACAAGCGGCACTACAAGGGTGCAGGGCGCAGGGGGGGGCGTCCTGGGAGGCAATATACCTCATAAATAAAGCCTGGCAAAGATGTATACAGTGCATAGGCACTGTATATGGACCCCCGCCAGTATAAAAATTAAAAAAAATAGCAGGACTGAAGCGCGCCGAGAAGGGGGCGTGGCTTAGCCCTCACAACTCTATACAGCGCCATTTTCTCCTCACAGAGATGCTGGCCCCGCCAAAACACTGTTGGACATCTAACAGTGTAAAACGAGGGGGGGCACAGTTGTTTAGTGCACTATAGATGCAAAAATGAAGCACTATATACATATAATGAGCTTGTGGTTAATGAGTTGTTAACAGTTTCTGTGTTTTCCCTGTCAGATCTACCCATTATAGCGATTTAGTACACGTGTGTCAACATGTGTGAGTGCTCTGCCACAAACAGCTATGGGAATCCCTCTGTCGGCATTGCCGACTCCTGATGGTACTTGATTCAGTAGATGAAGTGTCAGCATGTCGGTAGTTGTAAGCTTTTCCAAAGTAAACACTGTATGGGAGACACAGTAGTATGGGGGTGACCCTGTCGGCACCAACTGTTATGACTAGGTGTAAATTAACATGATGTAAAAAATCTATACCTGTATGTGTATATATATATATATATAAATATATATATGGAGTAAGCGTTGGTGGCACTCAGGCAGACTTAGCAGATGCAAAGATAAAATTCCTTTATTTGCCTACATGTTTCGGGGAAAAGCACCCCGTCCTCAGGGCTTGGACAACGAAAACCTGGGATTACAGTGTTTTCTTTAGGGTCGTTTAACTAATTATTTGGGTAATCCTATATGCAGCTTATAGTGTAGGGGTTAATTGCTGTTTGCCAATTATAATCATCCTGGTTTTTTGGCAACAGACGATTTCAATATGTTATTATGTTTTTGATGTTGGCTAGGTGTTATTAGGATCTCTCCTTATACGATGGTTTACATGTATTTTAAATGTGCTGTATTGTTTATCTATGTATGTTTTTTGTACAGGCTCTCTGGACGCCTGTAATTGATTACTGTTGGTTTCCATGACGATCTCCCTGCCCCGCGGCGCACCGTGACGTCATCGCTCAGCGACACGGAAGCGTGCAGCATGTGCGGACGGGCGGCAGCGCCGTGAGGACAGGTGAGTACAATCTTTACACTAATGTCTTTTGTCTGTGGTGTATTTAAGTGTTGTATGTGTATGTTTTTATTGTTGTCCAAGCCCTGAGGACGGGGTGCTTTTCCCCGAAACATGTAGGCAAATAAAGGAATTTTATCTTTGCATCTGCTAAGTCTGCCTGAGTGCCACCAACGCTTACTCCATATACTTGTCTCATTGCTGACCTGGAGGGCACCGCAGCAAAGGAACCTTTCCATATACAGTGGGAGTGCCGGTATGATTTTGGAATTATATATATATATATATATATATATATATATATATATAAAACTCCATATAAGAAATGGCACTCAGAGTCGACGTTTGTAAGCAAAGAACAAATCTGTATTGAAGTTGAGTACTTTCGGGGACAGCACCCCGTCCTCAGAACCTTACAGCAGATAAGACAGATACTACAATCACAAACTTACCCACAATTTAAACCCCCTGGCTCCAATCCACACCGTTCAAGCCTCCCGCGCTCTGGCCAGCGTCCGCAGCTGGGACCCGACGAGCGTGACGTCCACCCGGCGGAAGTGGTCACGTCGTCATGGAAACAACAAGCCTGCGTTCCACCCGGGACAGGAAGCCTGCGTTCCTAGACGCGCGTCCCTCCCCATGGCTGTCACTGCTAGCTGGTCACATTACTGCAGCTCACACTGAGCTGATCCCGGGGTTCTCGAACCGGGGACTGAACCCTGTGGGGGTGCAGGTTCTCGAACCGGGGACTGAACCCTGTGGGGGTGCAGGGGAGGCTAATAGAGAATTACATAGCACAAGACAGAAAATTGCCACCTATGAGAGGGAGCATAAGAATACGCTGGAGGAGGACACCAGTTGCAATTGGCTGCAAAGACTGGAATCCCAGTGTGATCAATACCGTAGGGAGCTCCTGAAATTCAAAAGGAGTAAAAGGTTTGCAGTGGATGCCGACTACGATGAGAATCGTGTGTATAATTGGCTGGGCGGGGGTGGCAGTCAAGGTAATTATCTTTCCTTGTCCAAACTTAGATCATGGCAGAGGAATAGATCTAATCAACGTAATACTGATAATAGATCCAGTACTGATAGTGATTTTGTGGTTTCCGAATCCGATGAGGGCAACAGGTCCGGTGCAGTCCCTTTAGGTGCAGCAAAAAAGGATACGTCAAAGAACAAAGACGACCTCCCACCCGCAGGGGTGGCCAGAACCAGAGGGACCAGAAAAGTTCAAGACAAGAAGAAAACTTAATCTTCAATCTCTCGGATAGGACCCTGAGCCCGTTAGAATTACAAGTTCTGAATAGGGGTCTCATTTTTGTACCCACAAATTTCTTTAATGAATTCAATTGGAAGCGGGATCTCCATCAGTTTTCTCGTAAACTGAGACTTTAAGAACATTTTCACGGGAAGCAATTTGATAGTGGTAACCCAGTCTTTTCTTCGTTTTTGAAAAAATCATCCAGATCTACATTTGATCCGGTTTCAAATAATCCATCTATCAGAACATTTAGCCGATTATTGGATGAATCGGTTAACAAATTTACTCAGGTACCACATCAAATTAAACCTAACTTATCTAAATCTGAGTTTAGGGCTTTACAACAACTTAAATCCTATGAAGATATTACGATCAGACCTGCAGGTAAGGGGGGCGCCATAGTCCTCCAGAATCTGGGGGACTATAAGAATGAAGTAATGGCGCAACTTTCAGATCATTCTGTTTACAAGAAATTACAGAGTGACCCCACTTCTAAATTTCAGAGCGAGTTATTTGCCATTCTCAAAGAGGCAGTTCAAAGTCACAAAATTACCAGTAAGATCTGTGAAGTATTATGTGTGAAGCATCCTAGAGTCCCAGTACTCTACATAATTCCTAAATTGCATAAGGATAGCCAGAAACCCCCTGGAAGGCCGATCATCTCGGCCAGAGACTCTTTATACACGAATGTCTCTCAGTTGTTGGACTGTGTACTGCAACCCCGTCTCATGGCCCAGGATACTTTCCTCAAAGATACTACTACCTTTTTGAAGCTCTTAGATGATTTCCAGGATGTCCCACCTGGAACTCTATTGTGCTGTTTGAATATTAGTAGTTTGTATACTAGCATTCCTCATGAGGGGGGTCTAGATGCCATGAGGGGATTTATACAGTCTTGTGTTCCACAGGAGGAGTTTGATCATGCCCTGTTTATGCAATTGCTTGAATTAACGTTATGCTGGAATTATTTTATCTTTGATGGTTGTTTTTATTTGCAATTAAGGGGGTGTGCTATGGGTTCTCCCGTAGCACCTTCCTATGCAAATGTGTTTATGTTTGCGCTTGAGAGTCGGATGTTCTTCCGTAACAGCCGGTATCGGGGGAACATCCTACTCTACAAGCGCTACATAGACAATGTGTTCCTGTTATGGACGGGTGGTCAACATGAATTTGAAAACATGATGGTGGATATTAATGGGTTAGATACTCCAATTAAGTTCACGTATACGTCAAGCAGCACGGATGTGAACTTCTTGGATGTTCATGTGATACTATCTAACAGTCGTTTTATTACAGAGGTATATACCAAAGCGACCGACAGAAATACGCTACTGGTAGCATCCAGTCACCACCCGACGGCTTTAAAACAAGGGTTAACACTCTCCCAAATGATGCGAGTTGCTCGCATTTGCAGTAATGTCGTTACGGTTCCTTTGGAACTCGACAAAGTTGTTGATAAATTTTTGGCTCGTGGTTATGAGAGGAAGACCCTTTTGGTTCAGAAGTCTAGGGTGTTGAATATGTCTAGATCTGAATTATTAAGCCCTCGTATGAGGAATCAAGACCAGATCCTGCCTTGGGCTAGTGACTATACAGTGGCAAGTCCGATAATTAAACAGGCCACCAAAGCTTTGTGGCCCATTGTGAGCACTGATAATGAACTCCCAATGTTTAGGGGTAAAAGACCAGTGGCAGCCTTTAGGCGAGGTAGCAACCTCAAAGATCTTCTTGTCCATACAGACATTACAGGTCATAATCTACCACAGACCCCGAATGTATATAGGAAACCCTTTGGGTGCTACTCATGTAACGACTGTACTACCTGTCGCTTTATTGTTCCATGCACCAAGTTTAAACATCCACACGTTGATAAGATGTATGATATGAGGTTTGTTCTAACCTGTAACATGTCGTTTGTGGTGTACGTGGTGGTCTGTCCTTGTGGGTTATTCTACGTAGGACAGACCACGCGTAAGTTCAAGGAACGTATGAACGCGCACAGATCAGCGATACGTTTATCATTAGCAGGCAAGGAGATTGATCAACCGGTTCCCCGTCATTTTAAGCAACTTAAGCATAAATTAGAGGATATTAGATATTTCATGATTGATCATGTCTAATGATAAGATAAACTGGAACAGTTTAAATTAGCTTCTGTGTCCCTTTTTTTGCTGTATGATATGCCCCCTCTCATTTGGGTGGGTGTCTGTCCATGATTATTAGTGGCATACCTGGGCAAGGGTCGTATGAGTAGTCCTTTTGGTGGATGTACAGGCCCTGCATTTTTGTCTAAATATCTGTGATTATTTGATTTTTTGCACTATCTCCCTATGTGCATCGGGTTTCTCTGTGGATCGAGAACACTCGTTGTACAGGCGGGGATAGTTTCCACTACACTGCTGCTATTATATGTCTTTTTAATATATATGTTACATGTTTGCATATTTATATGTAGTGTTTTGTTGCACTGTGATACGTCTTTATTTTTTGTATTTTTTGTGTGTGGGGGTGCAGGGTTCAGTCCCCTGTTCGAGAACCCCGGGATCAGCTCAGTGTGAGCTGCAGTAATGTGACCGGCTAGCAGTGACAGCCGTGGGGAGGGACGCGCGTCTTGGAGCGCAGGCTTCCTGTCCCGGGTGGAACGCAGGCCTGTTGTTTCCATGATGACGTGACCACTTCCGCCGGGTGGACGTCACGCTCGTCGGGTCCCAGCTGCGGGCGCTGGCCAGAGCGCGGGAGGCTTGAACGGTGTGGATTGGAGCCAGGGGGTTTAAATTGTGGGTAAGTTTGTGATTGTAGTATCTGTCTTATCTGCTGTAAGGTTCTGAGGACGGGGTGCTGTCCCCGAAAGTACTCAACTTCAATACAGATTTGTTCTTTGCTTACAAACGTCGACTCTGAGTGCCATTTCTTATATGGAGTTGTACATTGGATTATGCTGCACCAGGGCATGCTGTTCAAGTTAAGTGAGTGCCGGCAATATATGGATGTATATATATATATATATATATATGGTACGGTTCCATTGGGCTGTAGCTCGAGCACAGAAGTGGTAGTATTTGTGGGGGAGTGATATTAAAATTATGTATATATTTCCCTCAGACCCCTCGGTGTCGCAAGAATGTTATTTTGCCCGGTTACTACTCCCTGTTGTCGACATATACTATGTCTTATGTCGACCATAATGTTTCCTGGTTAGATCCACAACTTTGGCATTCAGTACATGTCCATACACATTCAGAACACATTAATGTCACTAGGGACCCTGCTGTTCCTGACAAAATACATATATGTATGATGTATATATATAGAATATGTGTGTATATGTGTATTTAAATATGTATATTCATATTACGATTTCTAATGAATGCTGAAGTAAAGTTATTCCTTCTCATGTGCTGGTCGCTCTGTTGATAAAGCTCTAGGTCAGCCGTGACGAGATGGTCTCAAATCCTCACGAGGAGTCCGAGTGTTTATTCTTTTCCCGCCGTTGATAGAATAAGGTGAAAGTCAACCCCTGGTCTGCACGGGGCCCTGTCTCAAAGGATCGTATACAGGAAGCTAAGTGATATTTTAATTATATGCTTTGATGATATTTGCATTACATATGCATGGGGGAGTGCTTGCATTCAGAAATGGTTGGTTACCTTGGCATCCGATAGAATTACCCTAGAGAGAGAGGGGATATTCCTTAAGTTGGGTCTTCTCTAGAACATTGCAGCATACTGCCGTGCGACTACAAGAGGTATGGGACTCTTGGGTTTGCGGGCCACTTCCATGGCCCTCTCGACTAGGAGGGCGTTGTGGATTCACCAAGGGAATGCTGAGGCTGACTCCGAGAAATACTGGAGTATCTTCCCTATGAAGGTGTAACCTGTGTTTGGGGATGGCTTTGTTAAGTTGATCTCGGCAGATACCACTGGTAAGTCTACCTTCTTGAGCTACTGTATGTTCCCTCACAACGGTTGGTGACGCATTTTTTTGTGGGATGCAGTCATTTTGACTGGTTGGATACCGTTTTTTTCCCCTTCTTTACAGGTAGAAGAAGGTGAAAAGGTAAGAGTCTGCAGCATTTTCAAGTTCGCAGAAGCAGATATCGTCCTCTGTCTCTACCACATCCACCGCATGTCGCTGGGTCTATCTTGCTGGAGCCCACACCAGTGGGAACTCGTCTAATACTCTTCAGTCAGTCCTGGAATGGACTTGGACCAGTGAGTTAAGAATAGAGTCCAAAGGGGGACATACTGGAGTGTCCAGATGATTCTCCTCACTGATTTTTCAAATAAATCTTACCGATTCTCCTCTGGACGGGGAGGTAGTATGCAACGCCATACAAGTGTTGGGTCAAGATCAGGACATTGTCCTGCTGTCCCTGTCACAAAAGAAAAAAAAGAAAAAAAGCTGTTATTCAAGCTTTTTCGTGCTTCTGAGCCCGGACAGCTCGGTCAGAACAATCCCAAAAAGATTTCTACTTAACAAGTTGAACTACAAGATGGAATCTCTCAGGGCAGGGATCTCCAACCTGTTAAAGAAGAATGAGGGTTTAAATGCGGTTTCATCCGCATTAAGCTTACCTGGGTTTGCTATTAAGGATTGTCATTGCCATTTCACCGGAGTGATGGCAGTATGATGGTTTTCCTTCAATAGTAAGAACCATCATTATTCTGTACTGGGACGCTCTCCTGACTACGGCGAGGTCAAGAAACAAGTGGTACAAATCCTTGTTTCTCTCTGACAGTTCTTCAACAGAGAATCGCTGTTGATCCCTATGACGCAGATGTCGGAGGTGGGAATAAGATTAGATACTGAACTGTTGAGAGTTGTTTTTTCCTGTGGAAAGAGATCTGAGGATCCAGAGTCGGATCAGATTTGCAACAGTGTAAACCCATCAATACGTTCCGTTGATGAAGATGGTTGCGGCCTACGAGGCCATTCGGTGAGCAGGTCAAATGCCAGAGTGGTTTTGGCGGGACCAGTTGGACATGTGGTCCGTGTCTCACCTGCACATGCACCGGAAAGTAATCCTATCGTCCAGGACCAGGATATCTCTCCTGTGGTGGCTGCACAGTTCTCACCTCCTAGAGGGACGAAGGTTTGGGATCCAGGATTAGATCCTGGAGTCCATGGATGCAGGTCTCCGAGGCTGGGGAGCAGTCTTTCCAGGGGAAAAGGTCAAGCCATGAAGCTTGTCTGCAATAAGCATTCTTGAACTAAGAGCTATTTACAACGAACATCTTCTTCGCGATCTGCCCGTCTTAATTCTGTAGGACGACTTAACAGCAGTGGCGTAAGTAAGCCGCTAGGGCGGAACAAGGAGCAAAGCGGCAATGGCAGAAGCCGCAAAAGATTTCCGCTGCGCGGAAAGGCATGTAAACGCTCTATTAGCGGTCTTCGTTCCAGGTGTAGACAACGGAGAAATAGACTTCCTCAGCAGACACGATCTCCATCCAGGAGAGTGGGGTCTTCATCAAGAAGTTTTCACAGAAGTGACAAGTCTTTGGGGAATTCCTCAATTAGACATGATGGCGTCTCGCCTCAACAAGAAACTTCAGGGATATTGTTCCAGGTCAAGGGACACTCAAGCTATAGCATTGGATGCCCTCGTGACACCTTGGGTGTTTCAGTCGGTCTATGTGTTCCCTCCACTTTCACTCTTTCCGAAGCTATAAACATAAGAAGAACAAAGGTTCAGGCGATCCTCATTGTTCCGGCCTAGCCAAGGAGGGCTTGGTATCCAGATCTTCAAGACTTACTCATAGAAGATCCCTGGCCTCTTCCTCTACGAGGGGACCTGTTACAGCAAGAACCGAGCGTGTATCAAGACTTACCGCGGCTGCGTTTGACGGCATGACGGTTGAACGCCATATCCTAGCCCGAAAGGGTATTTCCGGTGAAGTCATTCCCACATTGCTTCAGGCTAAAAAAGGAGAAACGGCGAAGCTTTACCACCATATTTGGAGGAAGTATGTGTCTTGGTGTGAATCCAAGAAGGCTCCTACGGAAGAATTTCAGCTGGGTCGTTTTCTCCATTTTTTTGCAAGCATGTGTGGATGCAGGCCTAAAGTTAGGCTCCATTAAAGTGCAGATTTCGGACTTATCAATTTTCTTTCAAAAAGAATTGGCCACCTTTCCAGAAGTTCAGACTTTCGTGAAAGGAGTGCTGCACATCCAACCTTCATTTGTGCCCCCAGTGGCACTATGGGACCTTAACGTGGTGTTGCAGTTTCTTATGTCACACTGGTTGGAACCTTTACGAGAGGTTGAGTTAAAATTTCTCACATGGAAAGTGGTCATGCTATTGGCCTTGGCGTCCGCAAGGCGGGTGTCGGAATTAGCGGCTTTGTCTCACAGGAGCCCCTATTTGATCTTCCACGTGGATAGAGCCGAATTGAGAACTCGGCAACAATTTCTGCCAAAAGTGGTTTCTGCGTTTCACAGGAACCAGCCTATTGTGGTGCCTGTGGCTACTTAAGCCTTGGCTGATTCTAAGTCTCTCGATGTAGTCAGAGCTTTTAATATTTGTTTCGCCAGAACGGCTCGGATTGGGGAAACAGAGGCTCTGTTTATCCTGTATGCTCCCAACAAAATTGGGGCCCCTGCTTCTAAGCAGACTGTTACACGCTGGGTCTGTGATATGATTCGGCATGCTCATTCTACGGCTGGATTGCCGTTACAGAAGTTGGTGGAGGCCCATTCTACCAAGAAGGTGGGCTCATCTTGGGCGGAAGCCCGAGGAGTTTCGGCGGTTCAACTTTGCCGAGCAGCTACTTGGTCGGGTTCAAACACTTTGCTAAGTTCTACAAGTTTGATACCCTGGCTGATGTTTGCTCAATCGGTGCTGCAGAGTCGACCACACTCTCCCGCCCGGTCTGGAGCTTTGGTATAAACCCCATGGTCCTTTTGGAGTCCCCAGCATCCTCTAGGACGTATGAGAAAATAGGATTTTAATACCTACCGGTAAATCCTTTTCTCTTAGTCCGTAGAGGATGCTGGCCGCCCGTCCCAGTGCGTACTGTATCTGCAGTTACTGGTTATGGTTACACTCATGTGGTGTTTCTTTTCAGTCAGTCTGTTGCTGACGTTATTCCTGCCATGGCAGGCGGTATGTTATTATTGGTCGTGCCTACTCACAGGTTGTGTTAAATTTTCGGTCAGCATATTGCTGTATATTTTTCATGCCGTCGGCTGGTGTTTAATTGAATGCCACGTTCTGCGGCATGTTCGAGGTGTGAGCTGGTATGACACTCACCGTGTTTAAACAATAAATTCTTTCCTCGAAATGTCTGTCTCCCTGGGCACAGTTCTCTAACTGGAGTCTGGAGGAGGGGCATAGAGGGAGGAGCCAGTTCACACCCATTCAAAGTCTTATAGTGTGCCCATATCTCCTGCGGATCCCGTCTATACCCCATGGTCTTTTTGGAGTCTCCAGCATCCTCTACTGACTAAGAGAAAAGGATTTACCGGTAGGTATTAAAATCCTATTTTTATTGCAAGAAATGTTGACAGCCTTATTTCAGTCTGCCAGGATAGCTTTATAATCTGTACATAATAAGCACTTTTCTAAGGATATGAAAAAAAGTAAATTGCATTACCATTTCCAATCTCCATTTCAGGTTACTGTCAGTGTGATAACCATTTCCAGATAATATCAAAAGGCCAATCAGCAGCATCCAGTAATTAGTATTCTTCATTCTACCACTTGCCATACTAATAAGAAGCCACGCATTGTGAATGTTATGTGACTGAAGATACGATGCCCATATTGTGTATATATACAGCTCTTGACCCAGCACTCTCATCCTCGAATAAATATAATGTGCTTTGGTGCGCTTCTAAAGAATGTGCGCCCATATATAGAACCAGGTAAGGTGGCACTCACAAGTCTTTTTCAACAGTGAACAATAATAAACAAATAAACTTTTATAGTAGCATCATACATATGTTTCGATCTTTCTCTCTCCTTATATATATATATATATATATATACAGTGGCGGTACTTGTGAGTGGTGAGTCCAGGTGCAGAAATATGCTTTGGGCCCCCCTCCTTCGCTCCGTTCCTACCCCTAGTTCATAATATGCCACACAGCAGGAGGTTACGGAGATCAGCATGCCGCCACGAAGAGGTGATAGGTAGAGGCAGCGTGATGCCAGGGAGAGGTGATGGAAAGGAATCGTGATGCCAGGGAGAGGTGTCACGGTGACATGGAGAAATAACAGGTTGACATCAGGCAGGAGTGACAGGGAGAGGCAGGGTGACACCAGGGAGAGGTGACAGGGAGAGGCAGAGCCGGCCCTAGGCATAGGCAAACTAGGCAAATGCCTAGGGCATTTGGAATGCCTAGGGGAACAAGCATCTTCTGCTGATTAAAATGATACGCAGCATGCCTATATTCTGTGTGTGACTGCGGCTTTATGTATATGAAATGCATTACTAATGTGTGGCATTATGTGTATAAGGAGTACTACTTTGTAGCGTAACGTATAGAAAGGGCACTACTTTGTGGTCTAATGTGAATAAAGAGCAATATGGTGTGGTGTAATGTGTTTAAGAGAGACTATTGCATGATATAATGTGAATAAAGTTGCAGTACTGAGTGGCGTCATTTCAACTGGGGGTATTATTGTGTGGCCATGCCCCTTCACAGCAAGAACACGCCCCGTTTTTGGCTGTGCACCGAATGTGCACAGTGTCCCTATTTAAGATATAGGGGGTACGACCACCATAAATAAGGACTGCTATGGGTGAGGGGTGATAGTGCTGGGATAGGGGTACAGGGTCAGAGGCAGAACCAGCGGCAGTGTCAGGGGGGCACCAGCCAAAATCTTGCCTAGGGCATCATATTGGTTAGGGCCGGCTCTGGGGAGAGGCAGGGTGACGCCAGGGAGCGGTGATGGAAAGGAATCGTGATGCCAGGGAGAGGTGTCACGGTGACATGGAGAGGTAACAGGTTGACACCAAGCAGGAGAGGCAGGGTGACACCAGGGAGAGGTGACAGGGAGAGGCAGGGTGACACCAGGGAGAGGTGATAGGGAGAGGCAGGGTGACACCAGGGAGAGGTGACAGGGAGAGGCAGGGTGACACCAGGTAGAGGTGAGAGGGAGAGGAAGTACTATATGATGCCAGGGTGAGGTGACAGGGAGAGACAGAGTGATGCCAGTGAGAAGTGACAGGGAGAGGCAGCATGATGCCAGGGAGAGGTGGCAGGGTGACTCCAGGGAGGGGTGACAGGGAGAGGCAGGATGATACCAGGGAAGGGTGACAGGGAGAGGCAGGGTGACACCAGGGGAGGGGTGACAGGAAGAGGCAGGATGATACCAGGGAGGGGAGACAGGGAGAGGCAGCGTGACACCCGGGAGGGGTGACAGGGAGAGGCAGGGTGACACCAGGGAGGGGTGACAGGGAGAGATGGTAGGGTGATGCCAGGGAGGGGTGACAGGGAGAGGCAGGATGATACCAGGGAGGGGTGACAGGGAGAGGCAAGGTGACACCAGGGAGGGGTGACAGGGGAAGGCAGGGAGAGTTGGCAGGGTGGTGACAGGGAGTGACAGGATGATACCAGGGAGAGGTAACAGGGAGAGGCAGGGTGATGCCCAGGGTAGAGACAGGGTGATGCAAGGGAGAGGTGACAGAGAGAGGCATGGTTGTGCCAGGGAGAGGTGTCAAGGTGACACCAGGGAGGGGTGACGTGGAGAGGCAGCGTGATATAAATATTTAAATTTGCAGTGCTTACCTGCAACCAGAACTGCAGCGCATTGAAAATGGCTCCATCTTGGGGCGGTCATGAGATTCCCGGCGCTGGCGGCAAGCAGGACAGCCTCAAGCAGAGCAGTTCCGAATTAAGCTGGGTCGCAGGTCGGAGCAATCAGAGAGGAAGGAGCGGGGAGGAGAGGGCATTGTGGCCCCTCCTCTTTTTCCAGCCAGTGTGTAATAGAGCTGACAGCAACTCAGCCTAAACTGCTGCTGGCGTACTGCGCAATGTTACTGGCGGACGGTTGAGAAGGTTCGGGCGGCGTCATAATGAGTCAGTGTGACTCATTATGAAGCCAGCAGCTTTGGGCCCCTTCACTGCATTGGGCCCCAATGCAAGTTCCGCCACTGTGTATATATATTCTCATACGTCCTAGAGGATGCTGGGGACTCTTCAAGAACCATGGGTATAGATGGGATCCGCAGGAGACATGGGCACTTTAAGACTTTTAAGGGGTGTGAACTGGCTCCTCCCTCTATGCCCCTCCTCCAGACTCCAGTTTTAGAATTGTGCCCAGGCAGACTGGATGCACTTGGAGGAGCTCTACTGAGTTTCTCTGAAAAGACTTTGTTAGTTTTTTTTATTTTCAGGGAGGACTGCTGGCACCAGTCTCCCTGCATCATGGGACTTAGGGGAGAGACGTCAGACCTACTTCTAGTGAGATAAAGGCTCTGCTTCTTGGCTACAGGACACCATTAGCTCCTGAGGGTTTGGAGCCCGCCGTCACCCCCCTTGCAGAGCCAGAAGTCAGAAGACAGGTGAGTAGAAGAAGAAAAGAAGACTTCAGTGACAGCTTCTGTGGTACCGCACAGCGATCGCGCAGCGCGCCATGCTCCCACACACGGCGGCACTACAGGGAGGGTGCCCTGGGCAGCATAAAACTCCTCATTAAGGCTGACAAAGTGGAAAATAAGTGCCTAGGCACTAAATCCTAACCCCCGCCAGTGTAATTATTTTAAAAAATAGCGGGGCTGAAGCGCGCCATTAATGGGGCGGGTCTTAGCCCTCACAGCTCTCATCGGCACCATTTTCTCTTCACCAGAGCTGCAGAGACGCTGGTCCTTCCTAACACTGCTGTACAAGTAACAGGGTGCAAAACGGGGGGAGGGGGGGCACAGTTAATTTGGTGCAAATATAAGTATTATAAAAGCGCTACAGGTCTGAAGCTATATATTACCGTTTCAGAACCAGGTTTGGGCGCTGGGTTGTGAGCTGGCAAACTCCATCCATCTGTGTTTCTCTGACAGACTTTACTGTGGGTCTGTCCCCTTGTTGCTCAGAGTGTCTGTGGGTGTCGGTACGCGTGTGTCGGCATGTCTGAGGCGGAGTGCTCTTCCCAGGAGGAGACTGTGTTAGGGACAGAAACGGCTGTGGGAGTGACTCTGTCAGCACCGCCGACTCCTGATTGGGCAAATGTGTTGAATGCTAATGTGGCTCTTATTAATAAGAGATTAGATAGATCTGAATCTCAGAACCAGGCATGGAAGAAATCTGTGGAGGATGTGTTATCACAGGTTCAGACCCCCTCGGGGTCACATAAACGTTCGTATGCTCAGTTGGCAGACACAGATACCGACACGGACACTGACTCCAGTGTCGACTATAGTGATGCCAGATTAGACCCAAAATTGGCAAAGAATATTCAGTACATGATTGTGGCAATAAAAGACGTGTTACATATCACTGAAGACCCTGCTGTTCCTGATACCAGGGTCTGTATGTATAAGGGAAAGAAGCCTCTCATAAACTGAATACTCTGTTTGAAAAAATGTGGGAAAATCCTGACAAAAAGTTTCTGATTCCAAAAAGGATTCAGGTGGCGTATCCATTCCCCTCTGGGGATAGAGAAAAGTGGGAGTAATCCCCCATTGTGGACAAGGCTCTATCACGGTTGTCTAAAAAAGGTGGCTTTACCGTCTCCTGACACGGCAGCCCTTAAGGATCCTGCGGATCGTAGACAGGAAAATACATTAAAATCCATTTACGTCACCACGGGTACACTGCTCAGACCAACCATCGCATCTGCGTAGGTGAGTAGTGCTATCGAAAAGTGGGCAGAGAACTTGTCATCTGATATAGACACCCTAGATAGGGATAGTATCCTGTTAACTCTGGGTTATATCAAGGACGCTGCAGCCTACCTAAAGGAGGCTGCGAGAGATATTGCCATTTTGGGATCAAAAGCCAATGCCATGGCGGTTTCAGCTAGGAGGGCATTGTGGATTCATCAATGGAATGCTGATGCTGACTCTAAGAAAGCTATGGAGTTTCTCCCATATAAAGGTAGTGTCTTGTTTGGTGAGGGTCTCACTGATTTGGTATCTACGGCTACCGCGAGTAAGTCGTCATTTTTGCCTTATGTTCCTCCACAACAAAAGAAAGCTCACCAATTTCAGATGCAGTCCTTTCGGCCAAATAAATACAAAAAAGGCCGAGGTTATTCCTTCCTTGCTAATAGGGGAAGAGGAAAAGGTAAAAGGTCTCCTGCTCCTGGGAATCTGCCACGGCCGAAGTCCTCCCCGGCTTCTGCCAAATCCACCGCATGACGCTGGGGCTCCTCTGCGGGATTCCGCACTGGTGGGGGCACGTCTCAAGCTCTTCAGTCAATTCTGGGCTCGTTCGGCCCTGGACCCATGGGTTTTAGAAATAGTGTCCCAGGGGTACAAACTGGAGTTTCAAGATGGCCTTACCAGCTTCTCTTCTGGACAGGAAGGTTGTATGCGATGCAATACAAAAGTTGTGTCTAAATCAAGTCATTATCAGGGTTCACCCGTCTCAACAGGGAGAAGGCTTTTATTCAAGCCTGTTTGTGGACCCGAAGCCGGATGGTTCGGTCAGACCAATTCTGAACCTAAAGTCCCTCAATCTTTACCTAAGAAAATTCAAATTCAAGATGGAATCTCTCCAAGCTGTGATCTCCAGTCTCCGAGGATTTTCACCAAGGTAATGGCGGAAATGATGGTTCTCCTTCGCAAGCAAGGAGTCACAATTATCCCGTACTTGGATGATCTCCTGATAAAGGCGAGATCCAAAGACAAGCTGGTGCAGGACATTACGCTCTCCCTGACAGTTCTACAACAACATGGTTGGATCCTAAACTTGCCGAAGTCACAGTTGAATCCGATGAAACGGCTGTCGTTTTTTGGGAATGATTCTGGACACGGAATTACAAAGAGTTTTTCTTCCAGAAGAGAAGGCTCTGGAAATTCAGAGTTTGGTCAAACAAATTTTGAAACCAGCAAGAGTGTCAATCCATCAATGCACTCGATTGCTGGGGAAGATGGTGGCGGCCTACGAGGCCATTCAATTTGGCAGATTCCATGCCAGAGTGTTTCAGTGGGACCTGTTGGACAAGTGGTCCGGATCCCATCTGCACATGCACCGGAAAATAATCCTGTCCGCCAAGACCAGAATCTCACTCTTGTGGTGGCTGCACAGCTCTACCTCCTACAGGGACGCAGGTTTGGGATCCAGGACTGGATCCTAGTAACCACAGATGCGAGTCTCCGAGGCTGGGGAGCAGTCACACAGGGGGAAACCTTCCAGGGAAAATGGTCAAGCCAGGAAGTTTGTCTACACATAAACATTCTAGAGTTAAGGGCCATTTACAACGGTATTCTTCAAGCGGAAAGTCTTCTTCACAACCTGCCCGTCCTAATACAGTTGGACAACATAACAGCAGTAGCGCACATAAACCGGCAGGGCGGAACAAAGAGCAGGGCGGCAATGGCAGAGGCCACAAAAGTTCTCAGCTGGGTGGAAAGACATACAAGCGCTCTGTCAGCAATCTTCATTCCAGGAGTGGTCAACTGGGAAGCAGACTTCCTCAGCAGACACGATCTCCATCCAGGAGAGTGGGGTCTTCATCAAGAGGTCTTCACAGAAGTGATAAATCTTTGGGGAATTCCTCAAATAGACATGATGGCGTCTCGCCTCAACAAGAAACTTCAGAGATATTGTTCCAGGTCGAGGGACCCACAAGCAATAGCAGTGGACACGCTGGTGACACCGTGGGTGTTTAAGTCAGTGTACGTGTTCCCTCCGCTTCTACTCATTCCAAGGGTGCTAAAGATCATAAGAAGAAAAAAGGTTCAGGCAATCCTCATTGTTCCAGACTGGCCAAGGAGGGCTTGGTATCCAGATCTTCAGGAATTACTCATAAGAGATCCCTGGCCTCTTCCTCTGCGAGAGGATCTGTTACAGCAGGGGCCATGCGTATATCACAACTTACCGCGGCTACGTTTGACGGCTTGGCAGTTGAGCGCCGGATCCTAGCCCGAAAGGGTATTCCCTGCGAAGTCATTCCCACACTTCTTCAGGCTAGAAAAGGAGTAACGTCTAAACATTATCACCGTATTTGGAGAAAATATGTGTCTTGGTGTGAATCCAAAAAGGCTCCTACGGAAGAATTTCAGCTAGGGCGTTTTCTCCATTTCCTGCAAGCAGGTGTGGATGCGGGCCTGAAGATAGGCTCGATTAAAGTACAAATTTCGGCCTTATCGGTTTTCTTTCAGAAACAATTGGCCTCCTTTCCAGAAGTTCAGACTTTCCTGAAAGGAGTTTTGCACATCCAACCTCCATTTGTGCCCCCAGTGGCACCATGGGATCTTAACGTGGTGTTGCATTTCCTGCAGTCACATTGGTTTGAACCTTTACAGAAGGTAGAGTTGAAATTTCTCACTTGGAAAGTGGTCATGCTATTGGCCTTAGCATCCGCAAGGCGGGTGTCTGAGTTAGCGGCTTTGTCTCACGAGAGTCCTTATTTAATCTTCCATGAAGATAGAGCGGAGTTGAGGACTCGTCAACAATTTCTGCCGAAGGTGGTTTCATCGTTTCACATGAACCATCCTATTGTGGTACCGGTGGCTACTGACGCCTTCGCTGAGTCAAAACCTCTTGATGTTGTCAGGGCCTTAAAGATTTATGTCACCAGAACGGCTCATCTTAGGAAAACGGAAGCTCTATTTGTCCTATATACTGCCAACAAGATTGGGACGCCTGCTTCCAACCAGACTATTGCGCGCTGGATCTGTAATACGATTCAGGATGCTCATTCTATATCTGGATTACCGTTACCGAAATCAGTGAAGGCCCAGTGAAGGTGGCTCATCCTGGGCGGCTGCCCGGGGGGTCTCAGCATTACAACTCTGCCGAGCAGCTACGTGGTCGGGTTCAAACACTTTTGCAAAATTTTACAAGTTTGATACCCTGGCTGATGAGGACCTCATGTTTGGTCAATCGGTGCTGCAGAGTCATCCGCACTTTCCCGACCGTTCTAGAGCTTTGGTATAAACCCTATGGTTCTTGAAGCGTCCCCAGCATCCTCTAGGACGTATGAGAAAATAGGATTTTAATACCTACCGGTAAATCCTTTTCTCTTAGTCCGTAGAGGATGCTGGGCGCCTGTCCCAGTGCGGACTCTATCTGCAGTTATTAGTTATGTTTACACACAGGTTGTATTTCTGTTATAGTCAGCCTTAGGGAGGCCAATCCCGGGCCGTTTTTTCACTCCCGGGATTCGGGATTGAAAAACGGTCAATCCCGGGATTCCCGGGATCCCGGGATTGCAGTAGGGACCAGTGAAAGTTGTAGGGAGCAGCGCTGGGGGGGGAGGGTGTAGGTAGGGGTGCAGGAGGTAGGGACGGGGTAGGCATAGGCGTGCGCAGACACTGACAGGCGGGTGCCGCTCTGGACTCCCCCCCCCCCTCCACGGCATTATAGTGTTCTCTCACCTCCCCTGTCCTGGATATAGACTGCTCACCTGGGCGGCCCAGGTAAGCAGTCTATATCCAGGACAGGGGAGGTGAGAGAACACTATAATGCCGTGGAGGGGGGGAAGTCCGGAGCGGCACCCGCCTGTCAGTGTCTGCGCACGCCTTTGGGGGTAGGTAGCGGTACGGGAGGGTGGGTGGGTGTAGGTAGTGGTGCGGGAGGGAGGGTGTAGGTAGCGGCGGGAGGGTTGGTAGCGGCGCGGGAGGGAGAGAGGGTGGGTGTAAGTAATAACACTTACTATTAGGCGGGCGGCCGCGGCAGCCATGAACACACTGAACACGGCGGCATTTCAAATGAAGCGCCGGCTGCCAGCCAACCAGAGCTGGTGGACCGGCAGCCGATCAGGGAAGCTGCCGCAGCAGTCGCTCCTGATTGTCTGCCGCTGCTTTGGCAGCTTCCCTGATTGGCTGCCGGTCCGCCAGCTCTGATTGGCTGGCGGCCGGCGCTACATTTGAAGTGCCTCCGCGTTTAGCTTGTCCATGGCTGCCGCGGCCGCCCGCCTAATAGTGTTATTACTTACACCCACCCGCCCTCCCGCGCCTCTATGAACCCTCCCGCACATGCGCACTGTAATCCCTTGAATCCCGGGATTGGAGGCTTCAATCCCGGGATTCAAATCCCGGCATTTTTGGGCCCAAATCCCGGGATCCCGCCGATCCCAATCCCGGGATTGGCCTCCCTAGTCAGCCTGTTGCTGACATGGTTCATGCCGTTGACTGAAGTTCTGTTAAATGCCATGTTGTACGGCGTGTTTGTGGTGTGAGCTGCTATGTATCTCACCTTAGTTGAACAATAAATCCATTTTCCTCGAAATGTCCGTCTCCCTGGGCACAGTTCCTATAACTGGAGTCTGGAGGAGGGGCATAGAGGGAGGAGCCAGTTCACACCCCTTAAAAGCCTTAAAGTGCCCATGTCTCCTGCGGATCCCATCTATACCCATGGTTCTTGAAGCGTCCCCAGCATCCTCTACGGACTAAGAGAAAAGGATTTACCGGTAGGTATTCAAATCCTATTATATATATATATTATATACAAACCAGAAGAAATTTCATTTTGTCGTCACATGAGTCTCACTACTATACATTTTGTATGCCTTGAATCTACGGTGAAATCATCACTACACGTGTGGCTGCCTGGTATATTACAGAGCTGTAACTACGTGTACACAGCGCAGTCACTCTGAGGGTGCAACTGCCCACATTCCAAGTCAGCGGCTTGTAATGAGTCAAATTGTCTCATTACAAGTCACCTGTGTGCGCTGTAGGAGGAGAGGAACAGCACCGGAGGCAGCAGAGAAGGAAGAGGATGGAGGGGGGAGGAGGGAGCCACAGCAGTGCTATGTCATTGGTAGCGGTGCCACTGCAGCTGTCACTCTCCTTCCACATAGGCTGGCCGTCGCCGCTGTGAATGCTGGGATGCGCTTCGCTCATCCCAGCATTCACAGCGGCGGCTAGCCAATGCGGAAGGAGAGGGACAGCTGCATGTTGCGCCGCTACCAATTACAGTGCGCTGCTGCAGCTCACGAGTCCCCCTCCCTCCTCCTTCTCCCCTGCCTCCGGAGCTGCCTGCCTATCTACCTATCTATCTACCTACCTATCTATCTATCTATCTATCTATCTATCTATCTATCTATCTATCTATCTATCTATCCTGTCTACCTAATGTGTAAAAAGGGGGACTGTCTGCTGTATTGTGTAAAATGGGGACTGTCTGCCGTAATGTGTAAAAAGGGGACGCTGTCTACCTAATGTGTAAAAAGGGGGACTGTCTGCCGTATTGTGTAAAATGGGGGACTGTCTGCCGTAATGTGTAAAAAGGGGATGCTGTCTGCCGTAATGAATAAAAAGGGCGACTGTCTGCTGTAATGAATAAAAAGGGCGACTGTCTGCCGTATTGTGTAAAAAGGGGACGCTGTCTGCCGTAATGAATAAAAAGGGTGACTGTCTGCCGTATTGTGTAAAAAGGGGACGCTGTCTGCCATAATGAATAAAAAGGGCGACTGTCTGCCGTATTGTGTAAAAAGGGGGACTGTCTGCCGTAATGTGTAAAAAGTGGATGCTGTCTACCTAATGTGTAAATAGGGGATGCTGTCTGCCATAATGTGTAAAAAGGGGACGCTGTCTGCCTTAATGTTTAAAAAGGGGACGCTGTCTGACGCAATGTGTAAAAAGGAGACGCTGACTGCCGTAATGTGTAAAAAGGGGACGCTGTCTGCCGTAATGTGTAAAAAGGGACGCTGACTGCCGTAATGTGTAAAAAGGGGTCGCTGTCTGCCGTAATGTATAAAAAGGGGGACAGTCTGCCGTAATGTGTAAAAAGGGGGACTGTCTGGCGTAATGTGTAAAAAGGGAACGCTGTCTACCTAATGTGTAAATTGGGGATGCTGTCTGCCGTAATGTGTAAAAAGGGGACTCTGTCTGCCGTAATGTGTAAAAAGGGGACACTGTCTGCCGTAATGTGTAAAAAGGGGACACTGACTGGTGTAATGTGTAAAAAAGGGACGCTGTCTGCCGTAATGTGTAAAAAAGGGGACTGTCTGCCGTATTGTGTAAAAAGGGGGACTGTCTGCCGTAATGTGTAAAAAGGGGTTGCTGTCTACCTAATGTGTAATAAGGGGATGCTGTCTGCCTTAATGTGTAAAAAGGGGACGCTGTCTGCCGTAATGTGTAAAAGGGGACGCTGTCTGCCGTAATGTGTAAAAAGGGGACGCTGTCTGCTGTAATGTATAAAAAGTGGGACTGTCTGCCGTATTGTGTCAAAAAGGGGACTGTCTGCCATAATGTGTAAAAAGGAAACGCTGTTTGCCATAATGTGTGAAAAAGGGGACGCTGTCTACCTAAATGTATAAAAAGGGGACGCTGCCTGCCGTAATGTGTAAAAAGGGGATGCTGTCTGTCGTAATGTATAAAAAGGGGACACTGACTGCCGTAATGTGTAAAAAGGGGACGCTGACTGGCGTAATGTGTAAAAAAGGGACGCTATCTGCCAAAATGTGTAAAAAAGGGGACTGTCTGCCGTACTGTGTAAAAAGGGGGACTGTCTGTCGTAATGTGTAAAAATAAGATTTTACTCACCGGTAAATCTATTTCTTGTAGTCCGTAGTGGATGCTTGGGACTCCGTAAGGACCATGGGGAATAGACGGGCTCCGCAGGAGACTGGGCACTCTATAAGAAAGATTTGGTACTATCTGGTGTGCACTGGCTCCTCCCTCTATGCCCCTCCTCCAGACCTCAGTTAGGATACTGTGCCCGGAAGAGCTGACACAATAAGGAAGGATTTTGAATCCCGGGTAAGACTCATACCAGCCACACCAATCACACCGTATAACTCGTGATACTATACCCAGTTAACAGTATGAAATATAACTGAGCCTCTCAACAGATGGCTCAACAATAACCCTTTAGTTAGGCAATAACTATATACAAGTATTGCAGACAATCCGCACTTGGGATGGGCGCCCAGCATCCACTACGGACTACGAGAAATAGATTTACCGGTGAGTAAAATCTTATTTTCTCTAACGTCCTAGTGGATGCTGGGGACTCCGTAAGGACCATGGGGATTATACCAAAGCTCCCAAACGGGCGGGAGAGTGCGGATGACTCTGCAGCACCGAATGAGAGAACTCAAGGTCCTCCTCAGCCAGGGTATCAAATTTGTAGAATTTAGCAAACGTGTTTGCCCCTGACCAAGTTGCAGCTCGGCAAAGTTGTAAAGCCGAGACCCCTCGGGCAGCCGCCCAAGATGAGCCCACTTTCCTCGTGGAATGGGCTTTCACTGATTTAGGATGCGGCAATCCAGCCGCAGAATGCGCCAGCTGAATTGTGCTACAAATCCAGCGAGCAATAGCCTGCTTAGAAGCAGGAGCACCTATCTTGTTGGGTGCATACAGGACAAAAAGCGAATCAGTCTTCCTGACTCCAGCCGTCCTGGAAACATAAAGTTTCAAGGCCCTGACTACATCCAGTAACTTGGAATCCTCCAAGTCCCTAGTAGCCGTAGGCACCACAATAGGTTGGTTCAAGTGAAAAGCAGATACCACCTTAGGGATAAACTGGGGACGAGTCCTCAATTCTGCCCTATCCATATGAAAAATCAGATAAGGGCTTTTACAAGACAAAGCCGCCAATTCTGACACACGCCTGGCCGAAGCCAAGGCCAATAACATGACCACTTTCCACGTGAGATACTTCAGATCCACAGTTTTAAGTGGTTCAAACCAATGTGATTTTAGGAAACTCAACACCACATTGAGATCCCAAGGTGCCACGGGAGGCACACAAGGGGGCTGAATATGAAGCACTCCCTTTACAAAAGTCTGAACTTCAGGCAGTGAAGCCAGTTCTTTCTGGAAGAAAATCGACAGGGCCGAAATCTGGACCTTAATGGAACCCAATTTTAGGCCCATAGTCACTCCCTACTGTAGGAAGTGTAGAAAGCGACCCAGCTGAAATTCCTCTGTTGGGGCCTTCCTGGCCTCACACCACGCAACATATTTTCGCCAAATACGGTGATAATGGTTCGCGGTTACTTCTTTCCTGGCTTTTATCAGCGTAGGAATGACTTCCTCCGGAATGCCCTTTTCCTTTAGGATCCGGAATTCAACCGCCATGCCATCAAACGCAGCCGCGGTAAGTCTTGGAACAGACAGGGACCCTGCTGCAGCAGATCCTGTCTGAGCGGTAGAGGCCATGGGTCCTCTGATATCATTTCTTGAAGTTCCGGGTACCAAGCTCTTCTTGGCCAATCCGGAACCACGAGTATCGTTCTTACTCCTCGCCTTCTTATTATTCTCAGTACCTTTGGTATGAGAGGCAGAGGAGGGAACACATAAACCGACTGGTACACCCACGGTGTCACTAGAGCGTCCACTGCTATCGCCTGAGGGTCCCTTGACCTGGCGCAATATCTCTTTAGCTTTTTGTTGAGGCGGGACGCCATCATGTCCACCTGTGGCCTTTCCCAACGGTTTACCAACAGTAGGAAGACTTCTGGATGAAGTCCCCACTCTCCCGGGTGTAGGTCGTGTCTGCTGAGGAAGTCTGCTTCCCAGTTGTCCACTCCCGGAATGAACACTGCTGATAGTGCTAGTACGTGATTTTCCGCCCATCGGAGAATCCTTGTGGCTTCTGCCATTGCCATCCTGCTTCTTGTGCCGCCCTGTCGGTTCACATGGGCGACTGCCGTGATGTTGTCTGACTGGATCAGTACCGGCTGGTTTTGAAGCAGGGGTCTTGCCTGACTTAGGGCATTGTAAATGGCCCTCAGTTCCAGAATATTTATGTGTAGGGAAGTCTCCTGACTTGACCATAGTCCTTGGAAGTTTCTTCCCTGTGTGACTGCTCCCCAGCCTCGAAGGCTGGCATCCGTGGTCACCAGGACCCAGTCCTGTATGCCGAATCTGCGGCCCTCTAGAAGATGAGCACTCTGCAGCTACCACAGTGGAGACACCCTGGTCCTTGGAGACAGGGTTATCAGTTGATGCATCTAAAGATGCGATCCCGACCACTTGTCCAAGAGGTCCCACTGGAAGGTCCTCGCATGGAACCTGCCGAATGGAATTGCTTCGTATGAAGCCACCATTTTTCCCAGGATTCGTGTGCAGCGATGCACCGATACCCGTTTTGGTTTTAGGAGGTCTCTGACTAGAGATGACAGCTCCTTGGCTTTCTCCTGCGGGAGAAACACTTTTTTCAGTTCTGTATCCAAAATCATCCCCAGGAACAGTAAGCGAGTGGAAGGAACCAGTTGTGAATTTGGAATGTTCAGAATCCAGCCATGCTGTTGTAGCACTTCCCGAGATAGTGCTACTCCGACCAGTAACTGCTCCCTGGACCTCGCCTTTATAAGGAGATCGTCCAAGTACGGGATAATTAAAACTCCCTTTTTTCGAAGGAGTATCATCATTTCTGCCATTACTTTGGTAAACACCCTCGGTGCCGTGGACAGTCCAAACGGTAGTGTCTGGAATTGGTAATGGCAATCCTGTACCACAAATCTGAGGTACTCCTGGTGAGGAAGGTAAATAGGGACATGCAGGTAAGCATCCTTGATGTCCAGGGATACCATGTAATCCCCCTCGTCCAGGCTTGCAATAACCGCCCTGAGCGATTCCATCTTGAACTTGAATTTTGTTATGTAAGTGTTCAAGGATTTCAAATTTAAAATGGGTCTCACCGAACCGTCTGTTTCGGTACCACAAACAGTGTGGAATAGTAGCCCCGGCCTTGTTGAAGTAGGGGCACCTTGACTATCACCTGCTGGGAATACAGCTTGTGAATGGCCTCTAGCACAGCCTCCCTGCCCGATGGAGTCGTCGGTAAGGCTGATTTGAGGAAACGGCAGGGGGGAGGCGCCTCGAATTCCAGCTTGTACCCCTGAGATACTACTTGAAGGATCCAGGGATCCACCCGTGAGCGAGCCCACTGATCGCTGAAATTCTGGAGGCGGCCCCCCACCGTACCTGGCTCCGCCTGTGGAGCCCCACCGTCATGCGGCGGATTTGGAAGAAGCGGGGGAGGACTTTTGGTCCTGGGAACCTGCTGTGTGTTGCAGCTTTTTCCCCCTTCCTCTGCCTCTAGGCAGAAAGGACCCGCCTTTTCCCCGCCTGTTTTTCTGGGGTCGAAAGGACTGTACTTGGTAATACGGTGCTTTCTTAGGCTGTGAGGGGACATGGGGCAAAAATGCAGACTTCCCAGCTGTTGCTGTGGAAACAAGGTCTGAGAGACCGTCCCCGAATAACTCCTCACCCTTATAAGGCAAAACTTCCATGTGCCTTTTAGAATCTGCATCTCCTGTCCACTGCCGAGTCCATAAGCCTCTCCTAGCAGAAATGGACAAGGCACTTATTCTAGATGCCAGCCGGCAGATCTCCCTCTGTGCATCTCTCATGTATAAGACCGAGTCTTTTATATGCTCTATGGTTAGCAATATAGTGTCTCTGTCTAGGGTGTCAATATTTTCCGACAGGGAATCTGACCAAGCAGCAGCAGCACTGCACATCCAGGCTGAAGCAATAGCTGGTCTCAGTATAACACCAGTGTGTGTGTATATAGATTTTAGGATAGCCTCCTGCTTTCTATCAGCAGGTTCCTTTAGGGCGGCCGTATCCGGAGACGGTAGTGCCACCTTTTTAGACAAACGTGTGAGCGCTTTATCCACCCTAGGGGGAGTTTCCCAACGTGACCTATCCTCTGGCGAGAAAGGGAACGCCATTAGTAATTTTTTTGAAATCACCAATTTTTTATCGGGGAAAGCCCACGCTTCTTCACACACCTCATTTAATTCCTCAGATGGGGGAAAAACTATAGGTAGTTTTTTCTCCCCAAACATAATACCCTTTTTTGAAGTACCTGGGTTTATATCAGCAAGGTGTAATACCTCTTTCATTGCCTCAATCATGCCACAAATGGCCCTAGTGGACATTAAATTTGACTCATTGTCGTCGACACTTGCATCAGTATCCGTGTCGACATCTGTGTCTGCCATCTGAGGTAGTGGTCGTTTCAGGGCCCCTGGCGGCCTTTGAATCGTCTGGGCAGGCACGAGCTGAGAAGCCGGCTGTCCCGCATTTGGCATGTCGTCAAATTTTTTATGTAAGGAGTCGACACTTGCACGTAATTCCTTCCATAAATCCATCCACTCAGGTGTCTGCCCCGCAGGGGGTGACATCACATTTATAGGCATCTGCTCCGCCTCCACATAAGTCTCCTCATCAAACATGTCGACACAGCCGTACCGACACACCGCACACACACAGGGAATGCTCTTAAAGGAGACAGGACCCCACAAAAGCCCTTTGGGGAGACAGAGAGAAAGTATGCCAGCACACACCAGAGCGCTATAATAATACAGGGACTAACTGAATTATGACCCTTTATAGCTGCTTATTGTATTAAACTGCGCCCAAATTTAGTGCCCCCCTCTCTTTTTTACCCTTTCTGAAGTGTAGACTGCAGGGGAGAGTCAGGGAGCTTCCTTCCAGCGGAACTGTGAGGGAATAATGGCGCCAGTGTGCTGAGGGAGATGGCTCCGCCCCTTTTTTGGCGGCCTTTTCTCCCGCTTTTTTCTGTATTCTGGCAGGGGTAATTACCACATATATAGCCTCTGGGGCTATATATTGTGGTTATTTTGCCAGCCAAGGTGATATTATTGCTGCTCAGGGCGCCCCCCCCCAGCGCCCTGCACCCTCAGTGACCTGAGTGTGAAGTGTGTATGAGGAGCAATGGCGCACAGCTGCAGTGCTGTGCGCTACCTTGGTGAAGACTGATGTCTTCTGCCGCCGATTTTCCGGACCATCATCATGCTTCTGGCTCTGTAAGGGGGACGGCGGCGCGGCTCCGGGAACGAACACCAAGGACGAGTCCTGCGGTCGATCCCTCTGGAGCTAATGGTGTCCAGTAGCCTAAGAAGCCCAAGCTAGCTGCAAGCAGGTAGGTTCGCTTCTTCTCCCCTTAGTCCCTCGATGCAGTGAGCCTGTTGCCAGCAGGTCTCACTGTAAAATAAAAAACCTAATTTAAACTTTCTTTCTAGCAGCTCAGGAGAGCTCCTAGTGTGCAACCAGCTCGGGTCGGGCACAGAAATCTAACTGAGGTCTGGAGGAGGGGCATAAAGGGAGGAGCCAGTGCACACCAGATAGTACCAAATCTTTCTTATAGAGTGCCCAGTCTCCTGCGGAGCCCGTCTATTCCCCATGGTCCTTACGGAGTCCCCAGCATCCACTAGGACGTTAGAGAAAAGGGGTTGCTGTCTACCTAATGTGTAAAAAGGGGATGCTGTCTGCCTTAATGTGTAAAAAGGAGACGCTATCTGCCGTAATGTGTAAAAGGGGGACGCTGTCTGCCGTAATGTGTAAAAAGGGAAGCTGTCTGCTGTAATGTATAAAAAGTGGGACTGTCTGCCATATTGTGTCAAAAAGGGGACTGTCTGCCGTAATGTGTAAAAAGGGAACACTGTTTGCCGTAATGTCTGAAAAAGGGGACGCTGTCTACCTAAATGTGTAAAAAGGTACGCTGTCTGCCGTAATGTGGAAAAAGGGGATGCTGTCTGCCGTAATGTGTAAAAAGGGGGACTGTCTGCCGTATTGTGTAAAAAGGGGGACTGTCTGCCGTAATGTGTAAAAAGGGACTATCACTGACCTGATTTGGGAATGTTGTGGACTCGGGGCTTCTTCCGATGACCGGGAAGAGGAACCGCTACTGGGTCGCAGTAGAGATGGCCGGATGTAGGTCTTCCTCATGCAGGATTAAAACGGCAGGCAGGAAGCACGGAAGAATACTTGAAGGTTTCCTGAAAGACAAGACTTGTAAAGATACTGAATGCTGAGGCACAGAGGTACTGGAGATACTGAGGTGCTGGAGACACCGGTATTGAGGCACGGAGGTGCCGGAGGCACAGTGATTCTGAGTGCTGAGGCACTGTGGTGCTGGAGGCACTGAGGTACTGGAGGCACTGAGGTGTGGGAGGCACTGAGGTGCCGGAGGCACAGTGATGCTGAGTGCTGAGGCACTGAGGTGCTGGAGGCACAGGTATTGAGGCATGGAGGTGCCGGAGGCACAGTGATGCTGAGTGCTGAGGCACTATGGTGCTGGAGGCACTGAGGTGCCGGAGGCACAGTGATGCTGAGTGCTGAGGCCCTGTGGTGCTGGAGGCACTGAGGTACTGGAGGCATTGAGGTGCTGGAGGCACAGAGATGCTTGGGAGCACGGAAGTGCTTGGAGGCACTGAGATGCTTGGAGGCACGGAAGTGCTTGGAGGCACGGAGATGCTTGGAGGCACGGAGATGCTTGGAGGCACGGAAGTGCTTGGAGGCACGGAGATGCTTGGAGGCACGGAGATGCTTGGAGGCACGGAAGTGCTTGGAGGCACGGAGATGCTTGGAGGCACAGAGATGCTTGGAGGCACGGAAGTGCCTGGAGGCACGGAGATGCTTGGAGGCACGGAGATGCTTGGAGGCACGGAGATGCAGACACGGAGACCGCAGGAACGTGGGAGCTCTGGAAATCACAGCTTCTGAGGCAGAATCGATGATACTCAGGCACCGGATCTCTGCCCGGCGTCTGGCTTTGAATTCCCCGCCATTGCCTGATTGGCGGAGCAGGCAGGTGACGTCAGTCCTGCTCCGCCTCCCTGACCACACTCACGATGGCGGCGCCCTTGCTCCGGGAAGCCGCCGGAGGAACGCACCGACCCGCCGCCAGGACCCGGAGACCGCCGGGGGGAGAGAGGCGCCGGGCAGTCCAAGTCACCCACAGGGACAAGCGCGGCCGCCGCTGCCTGCGATGTGTGACAGTACCCCCTCCTCCAGGAGTGGCCCCTGGACACTTTCCGGGCTTAGTTGGATGTCTGGAGTGGAAGATCCGAACCAGTCGGGGAGCCGTTACTTCAGTAGCATTAATCCAACTTCTCTCCTCAGGACCATAACCTTTCCAGTCTACCAAGTACTGTAGTTTTTTATGAAGATAACGAGAGTCAAGAATAGCTTTGATTTCAAACTCCGTTCCAGCTTCAGTCACTACAGACGTTGGCCTAGGGGATGCTGAGTGGAACCGATTCAGAATGAGGGGACGGAGGAGAGAAACATGAAAGGCATTAGGTATTCGAAGGTGGGAAGGCAAACCCAGTGTACAGACCACAGGATTTAAGACTTGTAGCACAGGGTAAGGACCGATGAACCTTGGAGCAAACTTCATGGTGTGCACCTTCAACCGGAGATTACGTGTGGACAGCCATACCCTGTCACCAACTTTGTATTGAGGAGCGGCTCGCCGTTTCTTATCTGCGAAGAACTTGTACCGGACTGAAACCTTCTTAAGATTAGCATGAACCTTACTCCAAATTTGTCCGAAGTGTCGTAGAGTGGACGTTACAGCTGGGACCTCTTCTATTGGAAGGCTTGGAAATTCTGGAACACGTGGATGGAACCCATAGTTGACGAAGAATGGAGATTCCCCAGTGGAAGAATGAAACGAATGGTTATGGGCAAACTCTGCCCAAGGCAACAACTCCACCCAGTTGTCCTGTGAAGGGGAGAGATACAAACGAAGGAAAGTCTCTAGATCTTGATTGACTCGTTCCGTTTGACCATTCGTTTGGGGATGATAAGCGGCCGAAAACTTAAGTTTAATCTGTAGAGTCGAACAGAGGGCTTTCCAAAACCTGGCGGTGAACTGTACCCCACGGTCAGAGACTATTTCTTGTGGCAACCTATGCAACCGAAAATGTTCTTGGATGAACAGTAGAGCTAGTTTTGGAGCTGTCGGTAGACCAGTCAAAGGCACGAAGTGTGCCATCTTTGAAAAACGGTCAACGATTACCCAGACGGTGTTGCAACCCTTGGAACAGGGCAAGTCAGTGATGAAGTCCATGGAAATGTGAGTCCAGGGTCTCACAGGAATAGGCAAAGGACGAAGTAACCCTGCAGGAGGCAGACGAGGAGATTTATGTTGTGTACACTGTGGACAAGAATTAACGTAATCTTGTACATCCTTCCTCATGGTGTTCCACCAGTAAGACCTTTGCAGAAACTTGTACATCTTCTGGGCACCGGGATGTCCGGAAAACTTGGAGTTATGGACCCACTGTAGTATTCTTGGCCGGAATATAGCTGGTACGGACATTCTTCCAGGAGGAGGAGCTGGAGTAGTTAAAGCAGCAGAGACAGAAACTGGATTTAGAATTAAACTCCGCTCAAGAGATTCATCCTCGACTGTGGAAACTTGTGAACGGGACAGCGCATCTGCTTTAATATTGAGAGTCCCGGCCCGGTACTTGATAACAAAAGAAAATCGAGTAAAGAAAAGTGCCCATCTCGCTTGGCGAGGATTCAAGCATTGTGCGGATTTGATGTACAGCAAATTTTTGTGATCCGTGTAAATGGTAAACACATGTTTAGCCCCTTCCAAAAGGTATCTCCACTCTTCCAAGGCGGATTTAATTGCCAAAAGCTCCTGATCTCCAATAGTGTAATTTCGTTCGGCCGGAGAGAATTTACGAGAGTGGAAGCCACACGGATGTAATTTCTTATCAGAGGAGTACTGAGAGAGAACGGCCCCAACCCCGACTGAAGATGCATCAACCTCTAGGAAGAAAGGTTCATCGAAATTTGGTTGTTGGAGAACTGGAGCGGCCATGAAAGCTAACTTTAAGTGGGAAAATGCCTCAATGGCTTCGGGAGTGTTAGGATCTCCTGCTCTGTGCTGCCACGTCGCCATGGCAACCGGGAGGCAAGTGTTAGCGAAGTAACCTGAGCGCAGCTGATACTCCAGTCCGGGTTTTTACTGTGTAGTGGTTACAGGCTCTGTGCACGGCAGGGAATCCGGCGCTGGTTTTGTGCTCACAGTCTGTGAGGTCTGAGTGGGGCGTGGACAGCACCTGCTATATAAACCATCCTCTCAGGCTAGGCAAATGCTGCTGAATCTTTGTGTGTTAGTCAGTTCCAGAGAGTTAGCTAGTACTGTGTGACTTTGTATTTACATGTTGCTTACTGCGAATAGGCCTTGGGATTCGGTACTTCATTCTGCCAATCCGGACCTAGCAGTAAGACTGGAGTCAGTTGTTTGACCTGCTGGGGTTCTTTTGCTATTCTGTGAACCCAGCAGGTTTGCGGCTGTACTCTCAGACCTGCTTGCTTAATCCTCCCTCACTGTGCAGGGCGTCCAGGTGTCAGTTTAGTGGCAGTAAGCTGAACCTGTGCCCTGCAAGTGGGGGTTAGGATTGTGGATACTCTCCTTGTGATTATATTTCTATCTCTGACCAAGGAGTTTATTCCCACACCCGTTGGTAACCCTTTGTGGTTTTTTCTGTTGCTCTTAGCAACATAATTTCAGGTGCTTCACATGTGAAATCACTACACATCGCTTCATTGTCCGCTCTATTCCATCTGAGCATTCCTGACACTAGGGAGACACCCAATTCCTGAGCCTTTGGGCTTCTCCGTTCACTTTGTGTTTATTAGTTATTCCATCACCTCCTGTGTATGTTATGTTATACTGTCTGTGAGTTCGTTTGCTTCGCTTCCCTCTCTGTTCATACACCGGTATACTCCTGTTAGCACTGGAGTGCGTAACAGGGAGGCCACAAACTTGGATTAGAACCCTTTCTTGTCAGGGCAGTAATGGGCGCAACAATGGTGGAGAAACCTCTAATGAATTTCCTGTAGTAATTCGCAAAGCCCAGGAACCTTTGTATTGCCTTCAAAGAAAGAGGCTGAGTCCAGTCACGAATGGCAGAAAGCTTTTCCGGATCCATGCGAAGCTCCGTCCCCGAGATGATATAACCGAGGAACGGAATTGATGTTACTTCAAAGGTACATTTGGAAAGCTTAGCATAGAGATGATTCTCTCGTAAACGGTGGAGCACTTCTTTGACTTGAGTCCTGTGTTCAACAAGATTCTTGGAAAAGATCAGTATGTCGTCCAAATATACCACAACACTCTGATATAACATGTCACGAAAGATTTCGTTGACGAATCCCTGGAAAACAGCAGGAGCATTACTGAGACCGAACGGCATCACCAAGTATTCGTAATGCCCATCTCGGGTATTGAAGGCAGTCTTCCATTCATCCCCTTCTCGGATGCGTATAAGATTATAAGCTCCCCTCAAGTCGAGTTTGGAGAAAACGTGGGCACCACGAACCCTATCAAATAACTCTGTGATTAGTGGCAAGGGGTATTTATTCTTGATAGTAATATCGTTTAAGCCGCGGTAGTCGATGCATGGTCTCAACCCCCCGTCCTTCTTCTTCACGAAAAAGAAGCCCGCTCCAGCAGGGGAGGAAGAGGGGCGAATAAATCCCTTAAGCAGATTGGACTTAATATATTCCAACATAGCTTGAGTCTCGGGAAGTGACAGGGGATATGTGCGACCACGAGGTGGCGTCTTCCCTAGGACAAGGTCAATAGGGCAGTCCCAAGGCCTATGAGGTGGTAACAGATCAGCTGCTTGTTCCGAAAATACATCCTTGTACCATTGCTATGCCTCCGGAATATGCTCTTCATCCGTCTTGGAGGAGACACGGAGCGGACAAACAGGAGTGAGACAATTAGCGTGACAAAGTCAATGTGGGGATTATGAATTTTTAGCCAAGGCATTCCAAGGACCAGATCATGGTGCATTTCTGGGATCACCAAGAGTTCCAGACCTTCCTGATGTAGAGCCCCGACCTGCAGCTTAACTGGCCCCGTGCGCCACATTATGAGACCCTTGGAAATTCTAGTCCCGTTGATAGCCGTCAACGAAATTAGCCGCTCGATAGGCCGTAACTTTAAACCCATGCTTTCGGCACAGGAGGAAGAAACGAAGTTCCCCGCAGCCCCGGAATCCAACAGGGCTTCACAAGACTTGGAGGCTGAATCGGTGACCAGAGTTACGGGAAGCAAACAGTCCGAAGTTGGAGAAGCTTTAGTCGTAACCCCCAGCTTGACTCCTCCGGAACAAGCTAGGCCTGCCCGTTTCCCGAACGGGATTTACAGAACTTAAGAAAATGATCTGCGGCTCCACAGTATAGGCAAAGTTTACCCTCACGACGACGCTGTCGTTCTTCCGGAGACAGTCGGGATCGGTTAATTTGCATGGGCTCGTCCGAGCTAGGCAAAGCCACCGGTCTAGGAGTAGGATTCCGGAACCTGGAACGATCTGAACGGCTATGTTCTCTTCCACGCTTCTGCATCCGAAGATCCACCTTGACGCAAAGGGAAATCAACTCTTCCAATGGATCCGGCAGATCCCTTGTAACCAGCTCATCTTTCAGCCGGTCGGAGAGACCGTTCCAGAAGGCAGCTCTCAGGGCATCATTATTCCAGCGTAATTCAGAGGCAATGGTCTGGAAATGAACCACGTACTGACCCACGGAACGGGAGCCCTGACGAACACGGAGCAAGTCGGAAGAAGCAGTGGTCATCCTGCCGGGTTCGTCGAAGATTCTTCGAAAGGACGTGATGAAGTTGGTATAGTTGGAAACCATGGGATCAGATCGTTCCCATAATGGAGACACCCAATCCAAGGCAGACCCTTCCAGCAGAGAAATAATATATGCTACCTTGGACCGGTCTGTAGGAAAGTTGTGTGCAAGTAGCTCGAAATGTACCTCGCATTGGTTTAAGAAACCCCGACAATTTTTAGGATTCCCATTATAGCGGGACGGAGTAGGCAGCTGAAGGCGCGGGGTAGTACCGGCCGATGGTTGGACATTGCTGGCAACGGCAACTGGTGCAACTACTGGAACAGGTGCCGGAATTACAGAGGCTAGAGACGCCTGAATCTGATCCAGACACCCGGACAACTGCTGGAGGTACTGCATTACCTGACCTTGTGCCGCTTCCTGACTTTGTACTCGGGAAGCCAGGTTCTGGATGGCACTTGAGTCCGTGTTCCGATTCCCCGGGTCCATGCGGCCTGAGCATACTATCACTGACCTGATTTGGGAATGTTGTGGACTCGGGGCTTCTTCCGATGACCGGGAAGAGGAACCGCTACTGGGTCGCAGTAGAGATGGCCGGATGTAGGTCTTCCTCATGCAGGATTAAAACGGCAGGCAGGAAGCACGGAAGAATACTTGAAGGTTTCCTGAAAGACAAGACTTGTAAAGATACTGAATGCTGAGGCACAGAGGCACTGGAGATACTGAGGTGCTGGAGACACCGGTATTGAGGCACGGAGGTGCCGGAGGCACAGTGATGCTGAGTGCTGAGGCACTGTGGTGCTGGAGGCACTGAGGTACTGGAGGCACTGAGGTGCGGGAGGCACTGAGGTGCCGGAGGCACAGTGATGCTGAGTGCTGAGGCACTGAGGTGCTGGAGGCACAGGTATTGAGGCACGGAGGTGCCGGAGGCACAGTGATGCTGAGTGCTGAGGCACTGTGGTGCTGGAGGCACTGAGGTGCCGGAGGCACAGTGATGCTGAGTGCTGAGGCCCTGTGGTGCTGGAGGCACTGAGGTACTGGAGGCACTGAGGTGCTGGAGGCACAGAGATGCTTGGGAGCACGGAAGTGCTTGGAGGCACTGAGATGCTTGGAGGCACGGAAGTGCTTGGAGGCACGGAGATGCTTGGAGGCACGGAGATGCTTGGAGGCACGGAGATGCTTGGAGGCACGGAAGTGCTTGGAGGCACGGAGATGCTCGGAGGCACGGAGATGCTTGGAGGCACGGAAGTGCTTGGAGGCACGGAGATGCTTGGAGGCATGGAGGTGCTTGGAGGCACGGAAGTGCTAGGAGGCACGGAGATGCTTGGAGGCACGGAAGTGCTTGGAGGCACGGAGATGCTTGGAGGCACGGAGATGCTTGGAGGCACGGAGATGCTTGGAGGCACGGAGATGCAGACACGGAGACCGCAGGAACGTGGGAGCTCTGGAAATCACAGCTTCTGAGGCAGAATCGATGATACTCAGGCACCGGATCTCTGCCCGGCGTCTGGCTTTGAATTCCCCGCCCTTGCCTGATTGGCGGAGCAGGCAGGTGAAGTCAGTCCTGCTCCGCCTCCCTGACCACACTCACGATGGCGGCGCCCTCGCTCCGGGAAGCCGCCGGAGGAACGCACCGACCCGCCGCCGGGACCCGGAGACCGCCGGGGGGAGAGAGGCGCCGGGCAGTCCAAGTCACCCGCAGGGACAAGCGCGGCCGCCGCTGCCTGCGATGTGTGACAGGGACGCTGTCTACCTAATGTTTAAATAGGGGATGCTGTCTGCCGTAATGAGTAATAAGGGAATGCTGTTTGCCGTAATGTTTAAAAAGTGGACGCTGTCTACCTAAATGTGTAAAAAGGGGACGCTGTCTGCCGTAATGTGGAAAAAGGGGATGCTGTCTGCCGTAATGTGGAAAAAGGGGGACTGTCTGCCTTATTGTGTAAAAAGGGGGACTGTCTGCCGTAATGTATAAAAAGGGGACGAGGTCTGCCGTAATGTGTAAAAAGGGGACACTGTCTGCCGTAATGTGTAAAAAGGGATGCTGTCTGCCGTAATGTGTAAAAAGGGGATGCTGTCTGCCGTAATGTATAAAAGGGGGGACTGTCTGCCGTATTGTGTAAAAAGGGGGACTGTCTGCTGTAATGTGTAAAAAGGGGACACTGTCTACCTAATGTGTAAATAGGGGATGCTGTCTGCCATAATGTGTAAAAAGAGGACATTGCCATAATGTGTAAAAAGGGGACGCTGTCTGCCATAATGTGTAAAAAGAGGACGCTGACTGCCGTGATGTGTAAAAAGGGGACGCTCTCTGCCGTAAAGCGTAAAAAGGGGATGCTGTCTGCCTTAATGTGTAAAAAGGGGACGCTGTCTGCCATAATGTGTAAAAAGGGGACGCTGTTTTCCGTAATGTGTAAAAAGGGGACGCTGTCTGCCGTAAAGCATAAAAAGGGACACTGTCTGCCGTAATGTGTAAGAAGGGGACGCTATCTGCCGTAATGTGTAAAAAGGGGACGCTGTCTGCCGTAATGTATAAAGAGGGGATGCTGTCTGCCGCAATATTGTAAAGAGGGGACGCTGTCTGCCGTAATGTGTAAAAAGGGGACACTGTCTGCCGTAATGTGTAAAAAGGGGGACTTGCTGCCATAATGTGTAAAAAGGGGGACTGGCTGCTGTAATGTGTAAAAGGGGCTCTGCCTGGTGTAGTGGTGCTACTGTGCTGCGTAATTTGAATAATGGAGACTACCGTGCACCGTAATATGAATTGGTATTATTTTGTGGCCACACCCCTTCCCATGTGGCCACACCCCTATATGTTTTGCACGGGCCTACGGCGCGCACTGCCTCTATTTTAAATCTAGGGGAGGGGGGCGCCAATGCCATTTCTTGCACATTGCGCTAAAATGTCTAGTTACGGCACTATTATATTAGTATATATTTCTTCTCTATTTGTGATTGTGCTTAGAAGAATCTTACTAAGCATCATAAATAGATTATTTCATGTTTAAGCAGATATGCATCCAAGGGGTATATTTACTAAGAATCTAATTTATGCCGATTTTAGCCGAGATCAATCTTGGCTGACAACAGCAGTGTGAGATTGCAACTTTTTAAGAAAAAATACGGTAATTTACTAAAGTACCGTGTTTTTTCAATTCAAATTCACCAATGTCGGTGTAATTCGTACTGCCAGCAGTGATTTACGGGAGGGAATGGTAAAACACTGCCGAACTTAACACAATGAAGCCCAGCCACATCAGTGAGATCCATGCAGGGCTTCATTGTGTACAGTATTGAAAACAAATAAAAAAAATTGCTTGGGGTCCCCCTCCTAAGCATAACCAACCCCGGGCTCTTTGAACCGGTCCTGGTTGTAGCCCGGTGCTGGTTATATAAATACAGGGAACTCTACGCAATTTTTCCCCGGTATTTAAACAACCAGGACCAGCTCAAAGAGCCCGGGGTTGGTTATGCTTAGGAGGGGGATCCAACACAAGTTTTTTATTTATTTCTTACACTTTTATACACTTTTACACAGAGAAGCATGCACAAATCTCACTGATCTGTGCATGACTATCTAAATACGCCAGCCAGAAGCTGGTCTATTTGAAAGTTCAATTTTTATACGAATCTATGCTTTCCCGGCAGTGTTTGGCTATTGTCAGCAGTGATTGAGAATACAAATTCTTAGTAGATTCCCGTGTTGTATAAAATAACAGCCGTGTTTGACCGATGGTCTATTGATTCATATTTTTGTGGACGGCTGTGTATCTCAATACGAATAGCCCCAACACTGCCGACATTTATGTTTAGTAAATTCCTGAGATAACACTTAGAGGAAAAAAAAAACTAGAATGGAATCGGGAGCTTAGTAAATTTCCACCCAAGGCTGGAACAGATGTTGATCCGATTATGGATTGTCTGTTGATCTGTGACGTAACAAGAAAATTTAAATCAACATTTGCACAGTGTTTTATTGATTGCGGAAATACATATAATTACAAACATTTAATGTTATGAACCACACATTAAAACTCAAACCAACACTAATATAAAATATATTATATATGCTTATAGTATACTGGTGTGCAATATAAATGTGCTGAATCCAAGTTCTGCGTCCGCCCTAAAATATGTTGATTGGCAAGTTTTGGGTGCCTAAAATCTGATCTTTACAACTTCCTTCCTATCAATCGAATGCATACACATCTTCTCCCTCTTACATCTCTGACCTTATCTCTCTTTACATTCCCAACCCTCTTCGCTCTGCTAATGCACGCCGTCTTTCCTGCCAACTGATTACCCCCTCCCACTCCTACCAACAAGATTTTGCACGTGCTGCTCCCGATCTCTGGAATTCTCTAGCTCTCCCCATCCGACTCTCCACCTCTCTACAAAACTTCAAACGGGCTCTCAACGCCCATTTCTTCACGAAACCCAGCCAACTCTCCTCCTAACCCTCTTGTCTATGCTCACTGTCTACCCCTTCTGTGTCACTCTGGTCAATTAGCCCTTCACCTTTTAGATTGTAAGCTCGCAAGAGCAGGGACTTCTTTCCCCATGTGCCTTTCCTTTTCTTACTTACACTATCTTATACTTCATACTCCCTTTGATGGCACCTAACCCCGGGTTTTCTATACCTGTCCTATATTGTCTTGTACTGTAAGTGCTGTTTTCTTGTTTGCTCATTTGATTATGTACTGTGTAATGGGCGCCAGGGCCGGTTCTTGGCCTTGTGGCGCCCCGGGCAAAGTATAGGGGCGTGGCTTCAAATGGGGGCGTGGTCAGTTACGCCCCCATTTATGCCCCCTGTAGCGACGCTGAAAGAAAAAATAAAAAGAAAAAAAGTATATTTACCATCCACGTTCCTGATCCAGACTGCTGCAGACCTCCTCCGCCGGCGGCGCCGCTCTTCTCCTCTGCTCTAGAACAGCATAGACACTAGAGGTCAATTATGACCCCTAGTGTCTGTGCCACTATGCTGTGCGGTGCGCGATGACGTCATCGTGCACCGCACAGCAAAGGTCCTCTACATGAAGGGAAACTAGACCGTAGCGTCTAGTTTCCCTTCAAGGTCCTCTCAATGAAGGGAAACTAGACGCTACGCGTCTGGTTCCCTTCAAAGCGGGGGGGCACAGCGGGGCACTGCGGGGGGCACAGTGGCGGATCTTGCCCTGGTGCGGCGCCCTCCGGATGGCGCCGGCGCCCTCCGGAAGGCGGCGCCCCGGGCAAAAGTACCGCTTGCCCGTGGCAAGATCCGCCACTGATGGGCGCTGCGGATCCCTTGTGGCGCAATATAAATAAAGGATAATAAAATAATAATAATAATTACTGTATGATGCTTCCCACCACCTCAGATTTCTGCAGCACAGGTTAAATTTCAGCAATATAGCCCTGCAATCCTGTAATT
The DNA here is from genome assembly GCF_028390025.1 of Pseudophryne corroboree. Taxonomy (NCBI): domain Eukaryota; kingdom Metazoa; phylum Chordata; class Amphibia; order Anura; family Myobatrachidae; genus Pseudophryne; species Pseudophryne corroboree. Next base: position 210,720,860 of record NC_086453.1, on the reverse strand, counting down.
GGCACGTTCACCCTGATCTATGTCAGGTATTTCACTGCGGTCACGTGAGCGGGAGAATCTGGAGGATGGCCACATAAACAACAGTGGGAGGTGATTAAAGAGGTAGAACGGCATACTGAGAACGCGTCTTGGATGATGGCACGTCATGTGACCGGGAGAAAATGGAAACAGCCATTGTAACGTCTCCTGCTGGTCTCTAATAGTGCTCCATGATTGGGGTTGCTATGCTAACAGCTTGGTAGGTAGGGGAGGCCCTAGCACACACAATCGTGGACTTTTAGGTAATTTGTGTATAGAGATCAGCTGCGCTTGAACCAATAGGATTGAAGAGATAGGAATTTATACTAGACTTGGGACATGTGTAAGACATCTACACTGGCAGCTGACCTTGAGAAAAACTTGGGGAGGGTCGGAACGCTTGGGTGCTCTTGGTCTAACCCCCTGTACGTGGATGACTGTGTTGGGGGACTGATCTGGTGTGTGAGAGATGCCTGAGACCAGAGGTCACCTTGCTGCAGCTGGGAGATTTGCTGGAGACACACGCTTTAAAGAACTGACGTGAGCCAGTTCTTTCTAAAAAACGGTAATTAGCCATTACTTTTGCCATTCCGAGGAGGGTGGTCCAATTTGTGAATGTATATGCCACAAACTGTATGGCTTTTCATCTTTTTCTAAGGATTTTTTTATGTAATTTGACCTGTTTTTAAGATTGTGTGTTGTATTAAATACGTTTTTATACAGTATCACACTATGTTTCTGTATCGATTCCTTTTCCGTAACCACTGAGACACTACTGTTGGTTTCTTTCCGGTCAAATACAAAGGGAGGATCAGCAAATGAAACAGAGAAAAAGTATTGTGAATCCTCCTAACGTGGAGTACAGCAACGGTGAAGCTGTATTCTGTGTATCATCTTTTTATGTCTTATGGTCAGTGGTGCAAGTATGCGTATACGCTCGGGTACGGAGTACCCGTAAGAATATGGCAGTGTGTACTCCGTACCACCTGCCACACACTTTGCACCCGTGACCGCCATAACCACAATTATAATGCACCACAAAGTAACATGACCATGGTGCTTGGCAGCATGACAGCGCCTCCCAGTTTGTCAGGGTTACTGGGAGCGCAACGGTGATGTCATGATGCCACATCACACTTCCTCCTCTGGCGTCTGGGGCTGGCGTGAAGAGAGGAGCCTGATTGCACTTTCCCGCAGCGTCTCTTGCTGGGAGCATTCATTTCTAATATAATGTAGACACTACTATATATGTCTATTATTATGGGGTATTACTACATATTTCTATTGTAATGTGGACACTACTGCTTTCAAAGCATTTAAATCTAATGGAAGGGAGGATTCATTCCAGTACTACAAGGAATGCAATAAAAGATGCAAAAATGCAATAAGAGCAGCTAAAATTGAAAACGAAAAGCAAATTGCTATAGAGAGCAAAACCAATCCTAATTTTTTTTTAAAAATACATAAACAGTAGAAGGTTAAAAAAGGAGAACATAGGTCCATTAAAAGATGAATTTGGAGTATTGTTAAATGATGACGAATCAAATGCAGAATTACTGAACACATTTTTTTCATCAGTGTTCACCAGAGAAGAACTGACGGTGGGAGTAGTACATAACGATAGTGACAGTAAGGAGTCATGGTTAGATACTTGTTTAAGTGAAGAAGTAGTCAGCGAGAGATTACGCAAAATAAAGATTAATAAATCACCTGGAACGGTCGGACTTCATCCAAGGGTTCTTATGGAGCTTAGGTCACAACTAGCAAGGCCCCTATATTTGATTTTCAGTAGTTCAATTAGATTTGGCATGGTACCGAAGGATTGGCGTATAGCAGAGGTAGTGACATTATTTAAAAAGGGATCCAAAAATTATCCGGGTAACTACAGGCCGGTTAGTTTGACATCTATAGTGGGGAAAATATTGGAAGGAATTGTAAGGGATAGCATATAGGAGTATCTGCAGACCACTAAGATTATTAGCAAGAACCAGCATGGGGTTGTGAGGGACAGATCATGTCAAACTAACTTAATTAACTTCTACAAGGAAGTGAGCGACAATCTTGACCAAGGAAAAGCAGTGGATGTGGTCTACTTAGATTTTGCAAAAGCCTTCGATACAGTGCCTCACAGGAGACTAATCAAATTAAAAGAGCTTGGCCTAGGAAAAACTGTTTGTACATGAATAAGTAACTGGCTGGACAACAGGGTACAGCGAGTAGTGGTCAACGGGAAGCCCTCAAGCTGGACACCAGTAGTCAGCGGAATACCACAGGGGTCCATCATTGATAACTGGACCCCTTAGTGTGTCTAGGTCTGGGACATCTCCCTTACCACTCCCACAAGGTTTTGTTGTTGGCCCTCTCCATTTCTCTCTTCACATATCTTTTCTTAGGAAACTAATTCAGTCCTCCCCTACCTCCCACTTCTATACTATCTCATGTGCCGAGATGTCTCTATGCTAGCTCCACATGGATATTGTGCCGGGTGTGGTATGCATGACTGGCGGTCATGAGACCGCTGGTCAGCATATCTCTGCTGGGATCCTGGCAGGGGAATGCCGGCTGGGGGCACAACAAGCCCCTTGCGGGCTCTTTGCGCTCACCACGCTGTGAGCTCGGTGGCGACCTGTGGTCACCACGGCTTCTATTCCTACTCTATGGGTGTCGTGAACACCCAATGCCAACCGTCGGGATTGTGAGGGTGTGGGATGTAGGGGGAAATCTGAACAATACAGGATACAGACCTACAGTAGCATCCCGTCTGAACACTACTTATAGCTCAACTTGTCCACAACAGAGCTTATCATCTTCTCTTCCCCCCAGAGTCACCATCTCTTCAATGTCCTACACCATAATAACATTGACATTTCTGTACTTGCAGCCTTTGTGTTGCACTTGACTAAACCCTCTGCTTTATTGATCACATCCAGTCTCTCTCACACAGACCTTTCACCTACACCTCCAAAAATATTGCCAGAATATGCCTTGCTACTAAACTCTTATCCGGGAATACATGCAATTTGCCGGCAGACAAGATGCCGGCTGTCAATATCCCATCATCGGCATCGCATCTACAGGATCTATTCCCACTCTATGGGTGTTGTGGACACCCATAAGTAGAAATAGCCCTGTAGCGCCAGGATTCCGTCTGTCGGTATTGTCGGCTGTCGGTATTTCGGCATTGGTATCCTGTACGCCAGGATCCCAACAGCCGGCATGTTAACCACAACCCCTTATCCGTTCTCTCATCTCCGGCCCTGATTTGTCCAGCCTCCTTCTATGTGGTTTCCCCCTCACCCATCTACAGTATTCCTACTTCAATCCATCTTATATGAAGCTGAAAGACTGCTCTTCCTCACTTGATGCTCCTCATCTGTGGCAGAACTGAAAATTGTTACACTGTTATCGCCTTCTGAATTTTATTCAAAGTACTCATCCTCACCTACAAAGTCGTCAATGCCACACATTCATGCATCTCAAACCTCATCTTCAATTAAGGCCCCAAACATCAGTGGCTGTGATTCCCTGATTCGCCAATCAGCAGCAAGCAATGATTGACGATCAATCTGGGAATCAGGGAAAAGAAACATGTTAATAATGCCCGATTTGCCAATCCTGACCGAAAATGGTTTGGATCGGAGAATCAAGATTTTTTAAACATGTTTAATATTCCTGATTCCCGACCCAGGGAATTAGCACATTGCAGCAATCTATTACTGCTGTATGGGACCATAATACTTCCTTTCATGCTCTCAGGACACCTTCTGACCTGCACCTCAATATGACTCTAATATCCACCTCATCTCGCCTCTCTTATGCCTCTATCCACTTGTGGAATTCACTACCATGCTCAGTCAGACTATCACCAAGGATGTTATTCAGAGATGGAGGCAGATTGTTGCATCCGCAGCAAGGTCTGCGTCCATCTCCTTATATGCTGGGGGCCGGCCAGCACAGGGCAATGCCGCCCAGCATGTGTGACGATGCTTGTCAATGCGTACGCATCTTAATTGTGGAAGCACTGATTTAAGGTCGACCACTGTCTGGCTGTGCTGGCAGGAAGTCTGCCACCCTTTTTTATCATCACCCAGCCACCCCGAAAACGCTCCTACCATGCCCATCATGCCGTGTCAACATCACCCGATGGCCACCACCATCAATCATCTTGCAAACGCATCCTTTGGGGATGCGCCACAATGTGACTGACCGTGGAGGCACGTGCGCAGTTTGCCGATGTATGGCAAACTGCGATGCACCGCATTAGCGACAGTGGGGTATATTTACTAAGGTCCCGATTTTGACCGAGATGGTGTTTTTTCTTCAAAGTGTCATCTCGGGAATTTACTAAACTCAAATCACGGCAGTGATGAGGGCATTCGTATTTTTTTGGAAGTCCAAGAAAAAAAATACGAATGAATACACCATCGGTCAAATACGCCTGTAATTTGGTAGAACTCGGTCATTTACTAAAAAGTGTAATTCAAAAACACTGCCGACAAAAGCCAAACACTGCCGTGAAAAAATACAAATCGTAAAAAAGTGCTAAAATAAAACAGACCTGCTTTTTTTTACCGTGTTCTGATAGGCATGCACGGATCCATGAGATCCGTGCATGTTTATCAGTGGGATGGGGTGGGGAAGTGTTAATTTTGTTGAAAAAAAATGCGTAGGGTCCCCCCTCCTAAGCAAAACCAGCCTCCGGCTCATTGAGCCGGTCCTGGTTGAAGAAATATGGGGAAAAAATTGACAGGGGTTCCCCCATATTTAATCAACCAGCACCGGGCTCTGCGCCTGGTCCTGGTTCCAAAAATACGGGGGACAAAAAGCGTAGGGGTCCCCCGTATTTCTGAAACTAGCACCGGGCTCCACTAGCCAGATACATAATGCCACAGCCGGGGGACACTTTTATATTGGTCCCTGCGGCCCTGGCATTACATACCCAACTAGTCACCCCTGGCTGGGGTACCCTGGAGGAGTGGGAACCCCTTAAATCAAGGGGTCCCCCTCTCCAGCCACACAAGTGCCAGGGGTGAAGCCCGAGGCGGTCCCCCCCATCCAAGGGCGGCGGATGGGGGGCTGATAGCCTTTTTGACAAAATGTGAATATTGTTTTTAGTAGCAGTACTAAAAGTCCCAGCAAGCCTCCCCCGCAAGCTGGTACTTGGAGAACCACAAGTACCAGCATGCGGAGGAAAACCGGGCCCGCTGGTACCTGTAGTACTACTACTAAAAAAATACCCCAATAAAAACAGGAGACACACACCTTGAAAGTAAAAGTTTATTACATACATCCACACCTCCAAACATACATACTTACCTATGTTCACACGAGGGTCGGTCCTCTTCTCCATGTAGAATCCATGGGGTACCTGTTGGAAAAATTATACTCACATAATCCAGTGTAGATCGGTCCTCTTCTGTTCTATTTGTAATCCACGTACTTTGCAAAATAAAAAAACGGACACCCGACCACGCACTGAAAGGGGCCCCATGTTTTCACATGGGACCCCTTTCCCCGACTGCCAGGAACCCCCCCTGACTTCTGTCTAAGAGGGTTCCTTCAGCCAATCAGGGAGCGCCACGTCGTGGCACCCTCCTGATTGGCTGTGTGCTCCTGTAGGCAGCACACGGCAGTGATACAATGTAGTGCCTATGCGCTCCATTGTAACCAATGGTGGGAACTTTGCGGTCAGCGGTGAGGTTACTTTCGGTCAACCGCTGACCACAAAGTTCCCACCATTGGTTACAATGGAGCGCATAGGCGCTACATTGTATCACTGCCTTGTGCTGCCTGACAGACACTACAGGAGCACACAGCCAATCAGGAGGGTCCCACGACGTGGCGCTCCCTGATTGGCTGAAGGAACCCTCTTAGACAGAAGTCAGGGGGGGTTCCTGGCAGTCGGGGAAAGGGGTCCCATGTGAAAACATGGGGCCCCTTTCAGTGCGTGGTCGGGTGTCCGTTTTTTTATTTTGCAAAGTACGTGGATTACAAATAGAACAGAAGAGGACCGATCTACACTGGATTATGTGAGTATAATTTTTCCAACAGGTACCCCATGAATTCTACATGGAGAAGAGGACCGACCCTCGTGTGAACATAGGTAAGTATGTATGTTTGGAGGTGTGGATGTATGTAATAAACTTTTACTTTCAAGGTGTGTGTCTCCTGTTTTTATTGGGGTATTTTTTTAGTAGTAGTACTACAGGTACCAGCGGGCCCGGTTTTCCTCCGCATGCTGGTACTTGTGGTTCTCCAAGTACCAGCTTGCGGGGGAGGCTTGCTGGGACTTTTAGTACTGCTACTAAAAACAATATTCACATTTTGTCAAAAAGGCTATCAGCCCCCCATCCGCCGCCCTTGGATGGGGGGGACAGCCTCGGGCTTCACCCCTGGCCCTTGGGTGGCTGGAGAGGGGGACCCCTTGATTTAAGGGGTTCCCACTCCTCCAGGGTACCCCGGCCAGGGGTGACTAGTTGGGTATGTAATGCCAGGGCCACAGGGACCAATATAAAAGTGTCCCCCGGCTGTGGCATTATGTATCTGGCTAGTGGAGCCCGGTGCTGGTTTCAGAAATACGGGGGACCCCTACGCTTTTTGTCCCCCATATTTTTGGAACCAGGACCAGGCGCAGAGCCCGGTGCTGGTTGATTAAATATGGGGGAACCCCTGTCACTTTTCCCCCCATATTTTTTCAACCAGGACCGGCTCAAAGAGCCCGAGGCTGGTTTTGCTTAGGAGGGGGGACCCCACGCATTTTTTTTTTTCAGTTTTAAAAATGTTTTCTTTTTTACGAAAGGTGACTAATGAAGCCCAGCACGGATCTCACAGATCCGGCCGAGATTCATTGTGTTAAAGTCGGCAGTGTTTTAAAATTCACTCCCGTAAAACACTGCCAAAAAATACGAATGACATCGACATCGGTAAAAACGAAAATACAGAATAAGATAGCTTAGTAAATTAGTCGTAATAAATTCAAAAAGTTGCAAATTTACACTTTCGATGTCATTCGTGTTTGAACTTTAACCTCATTTGGAAAAATACGAATTTTAGTAAAATTAACCCCAAGTCTGAATTAGACCCCAGTCCTTCAAGCCCCTATATATTTATGAGAACCTATCACTTTATTAAAACTCCCTATTCCAAATTATGCTGCTCACGATAATATACCCTTACAACTGTCTCATTTTCCACTGTGAGCCAATGACACTGTAAGCTACCTTGTATGTACTATTTTCCCCACTGTATGGCACTGGAGAGAATGTGGCAATTTACATTTTAACAGTGAGTTATAAATAATGACAAATAAATGACTGATATAAGGTGAGACAGATTACCTGAATACGTTTAATTATTATTTCATTTACAGTATACATTCCATTTAAAGGGCACATCCACCAAACGTTACTCTCTGTCCTGCCTAGTGATAGAACCTTTTGAGCCCCATTCCAGCAGTTTAGCAGTACTTCTGCTTGTGCTGCACTGGATCAAGTCTGAAAATTGACAACGTGGAATATTTTACAGGGATTTTCCACTTTAAAACCCCTTCCTTCACTAATAGTACTCTGATGAGGGTCCCCGTGTCCCCCTCCACATACACCTTGTACATTCAGATCTTATGTAGCAGCTAAGAATAAAAGTTGGATAAAGTTAAACAATAACGGTTACATAAAATACATATTGGTTAAAAATGTAACTATATTAGACCATCTTCTTTATACTGAATAAATATTGTATTATATATTTTAACACATTTTAAATGACCTATACAGAGATCTCTAAAACTATACTGCTCAGTTTGTATATCCAACCCAATAAAGAATGTTCACTGCTGCGAATGCTGCTGGGAACACTGCCCTAGAATAAACATCAATTGTGTCACTGTCTATGGGCTTCAGGAAAGTCTTTTGTCTGCCTTTATTCTCTGGTGTAGGTTTGCAGGAATGCCATTTTTGCACTCCTTTGTTATCTTTGGATCTGCTCACGTGACGTGGAATGTGTTTCAGCTGGTCCATTTCTTTGAAATTCACTCCCAATATTGAAAGGGACAGTAAAACAATGGCATGTTTACCATCCTTCATAGTCATCTGCAATATAATCAGAGGTAATGGTTACAAATACTATATTAACAACTAAAGGAGCACACAATACAAAGTAATATGAAATACAGTAGGGCTGTACAAACATGCATAGTAATGTTCTAGAGCAGAGGTTCTCAAACTCGGTCCTCGTGAGCCCACACAGTGCATGTTTTGCAGGTGCACAGGTGTATTAATTACTCACTGACACATTTTAAAAGGTCCACAGGTGGAACTAATTATTTCACTTGCGATTCTGTGAGGAGACCTGCAAAACATGCACTGTGTGGGCCCACGAGGACCAAGTTTGAGAACCTCTGTTCTAGAGGAAAAGTTTACCGTATTATACTCTTGTCAATGGGCCTAATTCAAGGTTCATTGCAAAAGCAAAATCTTCCTCTAATGGGCAAAACCATGGTGGTCATTCCGAGTTGTTCGCTCGCTGCCGATTTTCGCAGTGCAGCGATTAAGTAAAAAAACTGCAAAATACGCATGCGCTAAGTACTTTCACACAAAACTTTGCAGATTTACACCAGTTCGAGCAACGTTTGTTCATCGCTCGAGTGATCGTAGTGTGATTGACAGGAAGTGGGTGTTTCTGGGCGGAAACTGGCCATTTTCAGGGAGTGTGCTAAAAAACGCAGGCGTGCCAGGCAAAAACGCAGGAGTGGCTGGAGAAACGGGGGAGTGGCTGGCCGAACGCAGGGCGTGTTTGTGACGTCAAACCAGGAACTAAACGGACTGAGGTGATCGCAGTCTAGGAGTAGGTCTGGAGCTACTCAGAAACTGCAGGGAATTATTTAGTAGCAGTTCTGCTAATCTTTTGTTCGCTATTCTGCTAAGCTAAGATACACTCCCAGAGGGCGGCAGCCTAGCGTTTGTAATGCTGCTAAAAGCAGCTAGCGAGTGAACAACTCGGAATGAGGGCCCATGTGCACTGCAGGGGGGGGGGGGGGGGGGCAGATTTAATATGTGCAAACAGAGTTAGATTTGGGTTGATTATATTGTTTCTGTGCAGGGTAAATACTGGCTGCTTTATTTTTACACTGCTAGTTTGAACACAACCCACCCAAATCTAACTCTCTGCACATGTTATATCTGCCCCTCCTGCAGTGCACACGGTTTTGCCCATTAGAGGAATATTTTGCTTTTGCAATCAACCTATCTCCAGTATTGGGTCTTGGTGAGAATGATATACAGGTATATGCTTTTAAATATGTTGGTGATTATCAGGACATGGGGCAATTGGGCTTTCCTGCTGACCCATTTAGAGGTGATGCTCTGGTTCTGAGCATTAAGGGTTTATGTACAGTAATGCAGGGTTCAGCATACTGTTTATGGTGAAACTTTAGGCTAATCAGTGGCTGTGATATCTCTATTTTCTTGTGGTTTTTGTTATCTATGTTGTTTATTAATGGTAGTCTGTTTTAACTATGTCGCTTTTTGTCCTTTTGGCTAAGGCCAGCTGTAGATGCCTACGTATGCTGTCGGGTTTAAAGTAGTGATGAGCGGGTTCGGTTCCTCGGAAACCGAACCCCCACCCGAACTTCACCCTTTTTACACGGGTCCGAGGCATACTCGGATTCTCCCGTATGGCTCGGTTAACCCGAGCGCGCCCGAACGTCATCATCCCGCTGTCGGATTCTCGCGAGATTCGGATTCTATATAAGCAGCCGCGCGTCGCCGCCATTTTCACTCGTGCATTGGAAATGTTAGGGAGAGGACGTGGCTGGCGTCCTCTTCGTTTATTCATTGTTGATGCAAATATTTGTGCTTGCTTATATCTTAATTGTGGGGACTGGGGAGCAGCTGTATATTAATATAGGAGGAGTACAGTGCAGAGTTTTGCTGATCAGTGACCACCAGTTTTATCCGTTCTCTGCCAGAAAAAAACGCTCCTTATCTGGGCTCAGTGTGCTGCATATATCTGTGCTCACACTGCTTAATTGTGGGGACTGGGGAGCAGCTGTATTATATAGCAGGAGTACAGTGCAGAGTTTTGCTGACAGTGACCACCAGTATACGTTGTCTGCCTGAAAAACACTCCATATCTGTGCTCAGTGTGCTTCTTTATTGTGGGGACTGGGGACCACCAGTATAATATTATATAGGAGGAGTACAGTGCAGAGTTTTGCTGACCAGTGACCACAAGTATACATTGTCTGCCTGAAAAACACTCCATATCTGTGCTGCATTGTAGACAGTATATAGTAGGAGTACAGTGCATAATTTTGCTCACCACCAGTATATAATATATAGGAGTACGGTACAGAAGGCCACTGCTGTACTTACCTCTGTGTCGTCAAGTATACTATCCATCCATACCTATGGTGCATTTCTGTTTTGCACAGTTTGCTGACCACCAGTATATAATATATAGCATTACGGTACAGTAGGCCACTGCTGTACCTACCTCTGTGTCGTCAAGTATACTATCCATCCATACCTGTGGTGCATTTCAGTTTTGCACAGTTTGCTGACCACCAGTATATAATATATAGCAGTACGGTACAGTAGGCCACTGCTGTACCTACCTCTGTGTCGTCAAGTATACTATCCATCCATACCTGTGGTGCATTTCAGTTTTGCACAGTTTGCTGACCACCAGTATATAATATATAGCAGTACGGTACAGTAGGCCGCTGCTGTACCTACCTCTGTGTCGTCAAGTATACTATCCATCCATACCTGTGGTGCATTTCAGTTTTGCACAGTTTGCTGACCACCAGTATATAATATATAGCATTACGGTACAGTAGGCCACTGCTGTACCTACCTCTGTGTCGTCAAGTATACTATCCATTCATACCTGTGGTGCATTTCAGTTTTGCACAGTTTGCTGACCACCAGTATATAATATATAGCAGTACGGTACAGTAAGCCACTGCTGTACCTACCTCTGTGTCGTCAAGTATACTATCCATCCATACCTGTGGTGCATTTCAGTTTTGCACAGTTTGCTGACCACCAGTATATAATATATAGCATTACGGTACAGTAGGCCACTGCTGTACCTACCTCTGTGTCATCAAGTATACTATCCATCCATACCTGTGGTGCATTTCAGTTTTGCACAGTTTGCTGACCACCAGTATATAATATATAGCATTACGGTACAGTAGGCCACTGCTGTACCTACCTCTGTGTCGTCAAGTATACTATCCATCCATACCTGTGGTGCATTTCAGTTTTGCACAGTTTGCTGACCGCCAGTATATAATATATAGCAGTACGGTACAGTAGGCCACTGCTGTACCTACCTCTGTGTCGTCAAGTATACTATCCATCCATACCTGTGGTGCATTTCAGTTTTGCACAGTTTGCTGACCACCAGTATATAATATATAGCATTACGGTACAGTAGGCCACTGCTGTACCTACCTCTGTGTCGTCAAGTATACTATCCATCCATACCTGTGGTGCATTTCAGTTTTGCACAGTTTGCTGACCACCAGTATATAATATATAGCAGTACGGTACAGTAGGCCACTGCTGTACCTACCTCTGTGTCGTCAAGTATACTATCCGTCCATACCCGTGGTGCATTTCAGTTTTGCACAGTTTGCTGACCACCAGTATATAATATATAGCATTACGGTGCAGTAGGCCACTGCTGTACCTACCTCTGTGTCGTCAATATACTATCCATCCATACCTGTGTTGCATTTCAGTTGTGCGCAGTATATATAGTAGTAGGCCATTGCTATTGATACTGGCATATAATTCCACACATTAAAAAATGGAGAACAAAAATGTGGAGGTTAAAATAGGGAAAGATCAAGATCCACTTCCACCTCGTGCTGAAGCTGCTGCCACTAGTCATGGCCGAGACGATGAAATGCCATCAACGTCGTCTGCCAAGGCCGATGCCCAATGTCATAGTAGAGAGCATGTAAAATCCAAAATACAAAAGTTCAGTAAAATGACCCAAAAATCAAAATTGAAAGCGTCTGATGAGAAGCGTAAACTTGCCAATATGCCATTTACGACACGGAGTGGCAAGGAACGGCTGAGGCCCTGGCCTATGTTCATGGCTAGTGGTTCAGATTCACATGAGGATGGAAGCACTCATCCTCTCGCTAGAAAAATGAAAAGACTTAAGCTGGCAAAAGCACAGCAAAGAACTGTTCCCCAAGGAGAGTCCAATTGTGTCAGTTGCGATGCCTGACCTTCCCAACACTGGACGGGAAGAGCTTGCGCCTTCCACCATTTGCACGCCCCCTGCAAGTGCTGGAAGGAGCACCCGCAGTCCAGTTCCTGATAGTCAAATTGAAGATGTCACTGTTGAAGTACACCAGGATGAGGATATGGGTGTTGCTGGTGCTGGGGAGGAAATTGACAAGGAGGATTCTGATAGTGAGGTGGTTTGTTTAAGTCAGGCACCCGGGGAGACACCTGTTGTCCGTGGGACGAATATGGCCATTGACATGCCTGGTCAAAATACAAAAAAAATCAGCTCTTCGGTGTGGAATTATTTCAACACAAATGCGGACAACAGGTGTCAAGTCGTGTGTTGCCTATGTCAAGCTGTAATAAGTAGGGGTAAGGACGTTAACCACCTATGAACATCTTCCCTTATACGTCACCTGGACCGCATTCATCAGAAGTCAGTGACAAGTTCAAAAACTTTGGGTGACAGCGGAAGCAGTCCACTGACAACTAAATCTCTTCCTCTTGTAACCAAGCTCCTGCAAACCACACCACCAACTCCCTCAGTGTCAATTTCCTCCTTACACAGGAAAGCCAATAGTCCTGCAGGCCATGTCACTGGCAAGTCTGACGAGTCCTGCCTGGGATTCCTCCGATGCATCCTTGAGTGTAACGCCTACTGCTGCTGGCGCTGCTGTTGTTGCTGCTGGGAGTCGATCGTCATCCCAGAGGGGAAGTTGGAAGACCACTTGTACTACTTCCAGTAAGCAATTGACTGTCCAACAGTCCTTTGCGAGGAAGATGAAATATCACAGCAGTCATGCTGCTGCAAAGCGGATAACTCAGGCCTTGGCAGCCTGGGCGGTGAGAAACGTGGTTCCGGTATCCACCGTTAATTCAGAGGCAACTAGAGACTTGATTGAGGTACTGTGCAGGGGCGGATCCAGAAAAAAATTACAGGGGGGGCACCATAAGGGACGTGGCTTCGTTGGAATGGGCGTGGCTTCGTTGGAATGGGCGTGGTATTGCAGGAAAAGACTACCTTATACCCCAGTTTTGCAACCTGCACGCCCAGACGTTGGCCACCACAGAAAAGAAAAATAATCCTGATTCATGCCCCTTACATTATTTGTCATTTTTCCTCCTTATAGTAATGCCCAGTATACATTATTCCACTTACTGCAATGGCCCTTAGACATTATTCCACACACAATAATGCACATGACACAATATGCACACACTGTAATGCCCCAGACACATTATGCCACACACCGTAATGCCTGTGACACATTATGACAGGAATCGCAATGCCCGTTATACATTATGCTACACACTGCACTGCCCCTGATACATTATAGCACATACAATGTCTGGGACACATTATGCCACACACTGCAATGACCTTGAGACATTATACCACAATGCCCGTGATATAGTATACCATACACCGTAATGCCTGTGACACATACCGCAATGCCCGTTATACCCTATGCCACACACCGCAATGCCCGTTATATATTATGCCACACTGTAATAACCCTGAGACATTATACCACATACCACAATGCCCGTGATATAGTATACCACACACCGTAATGCCTGACACATTATGGCACACACCGCAATGTCCGTGATACATTATGCCACACACTGCAATGACCCTGAGACATTATACCACATATCACAATGCCAGCGATAGAGTATACCATACACCGTAATGCCTGCGACACATTATGACACACACCGCAATGTCCGTGATACATTATGCCACACACCGTAATGCCCATTACACATTAAGTCCTACAGTAAGGCTTCTAATTACTTTTCAAATACCTGCTCGTTGTCAGGGGTTTCATGCACTGGGTGTCATGCTCGTTGCCAGGGGTTTCATGCTCTTGGTTCCATGCACGGTGCCAGGGGTTTTCATGCTCAGGGTGTCATGCTCGTTGCCAGGGGTTTCATGCACTGGGTGTCATGCTTGTTGCCAGGGGTTTCATGCACTGGGTGTCATGCTCGTTGCCAGGGGTTTCATGCACTGGGTGTCATGCTCGTTGCTAGGAGGTAGTCCTTGTTGCTAGGGCTGTGCTCCCAGTGCCACATATGTCCCCAGTGCCAGATATTCCCCCACGGTGCCAGGTACTCACATGCCCCCAGTGCCAAATATAGCCCCCCCCATGTGCCAGGTACACATATACCCCCAGTGCCAGATATTCCCCGACAGTGCCACATATGCCCCCAGAGCTATATATGCCCCCATTGCCACATATGCCCCAGTGCCAGATATTCCCCCCCCCCAGTGCCACATATGCCCCCAGTGCCAGACAATGCCCCAGTGCCAGATATCCCTTCCCTGCCAGTTATTCCCCCCAGTGCCAGATATCCCCCCCCCAGTGCCACATATGCCCCCAGTGCCAGATATCCCCCCCCCCCAGTGCCAGATATGCCCCCAGTGCCAGATATTCCCCCCAGTGCCATATATGTCCCCAGTGCCAGATATTCGCCCCCCCCCCTCCCTGCAAATATGCCCCCAGTGCCAGATATTCCCCCCCAGTGCGTCCCCCGTCCCCCCCCCTTCCTCCGCCGCCGCCGCCGCCGCCGCTGCTCCCCCCGCTCCCCTGCTGTTAGGAGGGACACGGAGGGCACAGTGCACGCCTCCCTGTGTCCCTCCTGGGTCTCCGGCGGCCGCGGGTCACTGTAATAAAGGAAGTGCTCACGAACGGCACTTCCTTTATGAGACCAGCGGCCGCCGGAGACACAGGAGGGACACAGGAGAGGCGCGCACTGTGCCCTCCGTGTCCATCCTAACAGCAGGGGACGAAACGAGACCGCAGACTGACATGCGGACACTCGTCCGCATGTCAGTCTGCACTAAAAATGACAGGGGGGGCACGTGCCTTGGTGCCCCCCCCCTAAATCCGCCACTGGTACTGTGTCCCCGGTACCAAATACCATCTAGATTCCATTTCTCTAGGCAGGCGATACCGAAAATGTACACAGACCTCAGAAAAAGAGTCACCAGTGTCCTAAAAAATGCAGTTGTACCCAATGTCCACTTAACCACGGACATGTGGACAAGTGGAGCAGGGCAGACTCAGGACTATATGACTGTGACAGCCCACTGGGTAGATGTATTGCCTCCCGCAGCAAGAACAGCAGCGGCGGCACCAGTAGCAGCATCTCGCAAACGCCAACTCGTTCCTAGGCAGGCTACGCTTTGTATCACCGCTTTCCAGAAGAGGCACACAGCTGACAACCTCTTACGGAAACTGACGAACATCATCGCAGAATGGCTTACCCCAATTGGACTCTCCTGGGGATTTGTGACATCGGACAACGCCACCAATATTGTGCGTGCATTACATCTGGGCAAATTCCAGCACGTCCCATGTTTTGCACATACATTGAATTTGGTGGTGCAGAATTATTTAAAAAACAACAGGGGCGTGCAAGAGATGCTGTCAGTGGCCCGAAGAATTGCGGGCCACTTTCGGCATTCAGCCACCGCGTGCCGAAGACTGGAGCACCACCAAACATTCCTGAACCTGCCCTGCCATCATCTGAAGCAAGAGGTGGTAACGAGGTGGAATTCAACCCTCTATATGCTTCAGAGGATGGAGGAGCAGCAAAAGGCCATTCAAGCCTATACATCTGCCCACGATATAGGCAAAGGAGGGGGAATGCACCTGACTCAAGCGCAGTGGAGAATGATGTCAACGTTGTGCAAGGTTCTGCAACCCTTTGAACTTGCCACACGTGAAGTCAGTTCAGACACTGCCAGCCTGAGTCAGGTCATTCCCCTCATCAGGCTTTTGCAGAAGAAGCTGGAGACATTGAAGGAGGAGCTAAAACAGAGCGATTCCGCTAGGCATGTGGGACTTGTGGATGGAGCCCTTAATTCGCTTAACCAGGATTCACGGGTGGTCAATCTGTTGAAATCAGAGCACTACATTTTGGCCACCGTGCTCGATCCCAGATTTAAAACCTACGTTGTATCTCTCTTTCCGGTAGACACAAGTCTGCAGAGGTTCAAAGACCTGCTGGTGAGAAAATTGTCAAGTCAAGCGGAACGTGACCCGTCAACATCTCCTCCTTCACATTCTCCCGCAACTGGGGGTGCGAGGAAAAGGCTAAGAATTCCGAGCCCACCCGCTGGCGGTGATGCAGGGCAGTCTGGAGCGAGTGCTGACATCTGGTCCGGACTGAAGGACCTGCCAACGATTACTGACATGTCGTCTACTGTCACTGCATATGATTCTCTCACCATTGAAAGAATGGTGGAGGATTATATGAGTGATCGCATCCAAGTAGGCACGTCAGACAGTCCGTACGTATACTGGCAGGAAAAAGAGGCAATTTGGAGGCCCTTGCACAAACTGGCTTTATTCTACCTAAGTTGCCCTCCCTCCAGTGTGTACTCCGAAAGAGAGTTTCGTGCAGCCGCTCACCTTGTCAGCAATCGGCGTACGAGGTTACTTCCAGAAAATGTGGAGAAGATGATGTTCATCAAAATGAATTATAATCAATTCCTCCGTGGAGACATTCACCAGCAGCAATTGCCTCCAGAAAGTACACAGGGACCTGAGATGGTGGATTCCAGTGGGGACGAATTAATAATCTGTGAGGAGGGGGATGTACACAGTGAAAGGGGTGAGGAATCGGAGGATGATGATGAGGTGGACATCTTGCCTCTGTAGAGCCAGTTTGTGCAAGGAGAGATTGATTGCTTCTTTTTTTGGTGGGGGCCCAAACCAACCAGTCATTTCAGTCACAGTCGTGTGGCAGACCCTGTCGCTGAAATGATGGGTTTGTTAAAGTGTGCATGTCCTATTTATACAACATAAGGGTGGGTGGGAGGGCCCAAGCACAATTCCATCTTGCACCTCTTTTTTCTTTCATTTTTTTTGCATCATATGCTGTTTGGGGACTATTTTTTTGAAGTGCCATCCTGCCTGACACTGCAGTGCCACTCCTAGATGGGCCAGGTGTTTGTGTCGGCCACTTGGGTCGCTTAGCTTAGTCACACAGCGGCCTTGGTGCGCCTCTTTTTTTCTTTGCATCATGTGCTGTTTGGGGACAATTTTTTTGAAGTGCCATCCTGCCTGACACTGCAGTACCACTCCTAGATGGGCCAGGTGTTTGTGTCGGCCACTTGTGTCGCTTAGCTTAGTCACACAGCGACCTTGGTGCGCCTCTTTTTATCTTTGCATCATGTGCTGTTTGGGGACTATTTTTATGAAGTGCCATCCTGCCTGACACTGCAGTGCCACTCCTAGATGGGCCAGGTGTTTGTGTCGGCCACTTGTGTCGCTTAGCTTAGTCACACAGCGACCTTGGTGCGCCTCTTTTTTTCTTTGCATCATGTGCTGTTTGGGGACTATTTTTTTGAAGTGCCATCCTGCCTGACACTGCAGTGCCACTCCTAGATGGGCCAGGTGTTTGTGTCGGCCACTTGTGTCGCTTAGCTTAGTCACACAGCGACCTTGGTGCGCCTCTTTTTCTCTTACGTCCCAGAGGATGGTGGGGACTCCGTAAGGACCATGGGGTATAGACGGGCTCCGCAGGAGATAGGGCACCTAAAAAGAACTTTGACTATGGGTGTGCACTGGCTCCTCCCTCTATGCCCCTCCTCCAGACCTCAGTTAGATCTTGTGCCCAGAGGAGAATGGGTGCACTGCAGAGAGCTCTCCAGAGTTTTCTGTTGAAGAAGAATTTTGTTAGGTTTTTTATTTTCAGGGAGTCCTGTTGGCAACAGGCTCCCTGCATCGTGGGACCGAGGAGAGAGAAGCAGAGCTGGCTTGTCAAGTTGGGCACTGCTTCTAAGGCTACTGGACACCATTAGCTCCAGAGGGAGTCGGAACACAGGTCTCACCTGGGGTTCGTCCCGGAGCCGCGCCGCCGTCCTCCTCATAGATGCCGAAGATAGAAGCCGGATGAGAAGGCAGAAGACATCTTAGGCGGCAGAAGACATCAGATCTTCATGAGGTAAGGTGCGCAGCGGTAAGCTGCGCGTTATTGCTCCCAGTCACACACACACAGAGCAGCACTGAAGGGTGCAGGGCGCGGGGGGGGGGGGGGGGGGGGCGCGGCGCCCTGGGCAGCAATAAACCTCACATTTGGGCAAATGCAGATTGATTAGGCTGCGGAGGCAGTAAATCTATGATCCCCCGCCATTTTTATTGAAAAATCACTGGGACCGAAGCCCGCCGTCGGGTGGGCGGGGCTTGATCCTCAGCACTAACCAGCGCCATTTTCTCCACAGAAGCTGCATGAGGAAAACGCTGGTTCCCTGGTCTCTCCCCTGCTGAACACACAGGCTGGAAAAAAGAGGAGGGTGGCACATTAGCGACGCAGTGAGTGGGAATTGGCATATTATATATAGAAAAGCGCTATCTGGTCATATTTTTTCCAGTGTTTTTAAGCGCTGGTGTGTGCTGGCATACTCTCTCTCTGTCTCTCCTTAGGGCCTGGTTGGGGTTTTGTCCCCTTATAGGTTAATCCCTGTGTGTGTGGGGTGTCGGTACGTGTGTGTTGACATGTCTGAGGCGGAAGGCTTCTCCAAGGAGGAGGTGGAGCAAATGAGTGGTGTGTCCCCGTCGGTTGTGCCGACTCCGGATTGGATGGACATGTGGCATGTGTTAAATGCAAGTGTGGCATCTTTACATAAAAGGCTTGATAAGGCTGAATTAGGGGGGACATCAGGGGGTCAATCCTCGGATTGGACCGACTCACAGGGCCCGTCGGGGTCTCAAAAGTGTCCCTTAACACAAGACACTACTACCGACACGGATTCTGATTCCAGTGTCGACTACGACGAAGTAAAATTGCACCCTAGGGTGACTAAAACCATTCAGTGTATGATTGTGGCAATAAGGGATGTGTTGCATATTGAGGATGAACCCTCGGTCCCCGACACAAGGGTACACATGTTTAAGGAAAAGAAACAGATTATTAACTTTCCCACATCTCATGAATTGAATGATTTCTTTGGAAAAGCTTGGGAGACTCCGGATAAGAGACCGCAGATCCCCAAAAGAATTTATATGGCATACCCCTTCCCTAAGCAGGACAGGGAGATTTGGAAATCACCCCCCACTGTGGACAAGGCCCTGACGCGCTTGTCCAAGAAAGTGGCGCTACCGTCTCCTGACACAGCGGCCCTTAAGGACCCTGCAGATCGCAGGCAAGAAACTACCTTAAAGTGTATTTATTCTCATACGGGTGCTGTGCTAAGACCGATAATTGTGTCGGCATGGGTGTGCAGCGCAATTGCAGCTTGGACAGATGAGCTGACAGATCAATTTGATAATATGGATAAGAATACTATATTCTTAACTCTAGCCCATATAAAAGATGCAGTCTTATTTATGAGGGATGCTCAAAGGGACATTGGATTGCTAGCTTCTAGGGCCAATGCCATGTCTATCTCAGCGAGAAGATCCTTATGGACTCGCCAATGGATGGGTGATGCGGATTCCAAAAAACATATGGAAGTACTACCCTATAAGGGTGATGTATTGTTTGGGGATGGGCTGACGGACCTGGTTTCCACAGCTACAGCAGGTAAATCAAATTTTTTACCATATATTCCCCAACAGCAAAAGAAAGTAACACCCTATCAGATGCAGTCCTTTCGGTCGCACAAGTCCAGAAGAGGTCGGGGATCCTCTTTCCTCGCCAGAGGTAAGGGCAGAGGCAAAAGAGCACCTGCTTCGGCAGGTGCCCAGGAACAAAAGTCCTCCCCAGCTGCTCCAAAACCCACAGCATGACGCTGGGGCTCCCCTGAGGGAGTCCGCACCGGTGGGGGCACGTCTTCGACTTTTCAGTCAGGCCTGGGTCAGTTCAGACCTGAATCCCTGGGTGTTGGAAATAATTTCCCAGGGTTACAAATTGGAATTCGAGGAGGTGCCCCCGCGCCGATTTTTCAAATCGGCCCTACCAGCTTCTACATCGGAAAGGGATATAGTGTTAGCTGCAATTCAAACGCTGTGTATACAGAAAGTGATAATCAAGGTTCTCCTGCACCAGCAGGGAAGAGGTTACTACTCAACCCTATTTGTGGTCCCGAAACCGGACGGTTCGGTCAGACCTAATTTGAATCTGAAATCCCTAAACCTGTACATAAAAAGATTCAAATTCAAAATGGAATCACTCAGAGCGATAATAGCCAACATGGAGGAGGGGGAGTTTATGGTGTCTCTGGACATAAAGGATGCGTACCTTCATGTCCCCATATATGCCCCCCATCAGGAATACCTGAGATTCACTGTACAGGATTGTCATTACCAATTTCAGACGTTGCCGTTTGGACTTTCCACGGCCCCGAGGATTTTCACCAAGATAATGGCGGAAATGATGGTGGTCCTGCGCAAGCAGGGATTCACAATTATCCCATACTTGGACGATCTCCTGATAAAAGCGAGATCAAGGGAGAAATTGCTGAGCAGTGTGCCGCTCTTTCTGAGAGTGCTCCAGCAACACGGTTGGATTCTAAATCTACCGAAGTCACAGTTGATTCCGACAACTCGACTACCGTTCCTAGGTATGATACTGGATACGGAACAAATGAAGGTCTTCCTCCCAATAGAGAAAGCCCAGGACATCCAGAATATGGTCAGAGACCTGCTAAAACCGAAAAGGGTGTCAGTTCACCAATGCACTCGAGTTCTGGGAAAAATGGTGGCGGCCTACGAGGCCATTCCCTTCGGAAGGTTCCATGCGAGGACTTTTCAATGGGACCTTCTGGACAAGTGGTCAGGGTCCCATCTGCACTTACATCGGAAAATAACTCTGTCCCCAGGGGCCAGAGTGTCTCTCTTGTGGTGGTTGCAAAGTGCTCACCTGCTGGAGGGTCGCAGGTTCGGAATTCAGGATTGGATCCTGGTTACCACGGATGCGAGCCTCCGAGGATGGGGAGCGGTCACACAAGGAAAACATTTTCAGGGTCTTTGGTCAGACCAGGAGTCCTGTCTACACATCAATGTGTTGGAACTCAGGGCCATTTACAACGGCCTTCGACAAGCGGGGAGTCTTCTTCGAAACCTACCGGTCCTGATTCAATCAGACAATGTCACAGCAGTGGCTCATGTGAACCGCCAAGGCGGGACAAGAAGCGGAGTCGCGATGGTGGAAGCCACAAGGAAAATCATGTAAGCGCTCTGTCGGCTGTCTTCATTCCGGGAGTGGACAACTGGGAAGCAGACTTCCTCAGCAGACACGATCTCCATCCAGGAGAGTGGGGTCTTCATCAAGAAGTCTTTGCAGACATAACACGTTTTTGGGGAACTCCTCAAATAGACATGATGGCGTCACGCCTCAACAATAAGCTTCGGAGGTACTGTGCCAGGTCTCGGGACCCTCAGGCAGTGGCAGTAGATGCTCTGATAACACCGTGGCTGTTCAAATCGGTCTACGTGTTTCCTCACAAAAGTGTTGAGGATCATAAGGCAAAGTAACGTACAGACAATACTCGTTGCCCCAGACTGGCCTCGAAGGGCCTGGTACTCAGATCTACAAGAGATGCTCACAGGAGATCCCTAGCCTCTTCCTCTGAGGGAAGACCTGTTGCAACAGGGGCCCTGTGTATTTCAAGACTTACCGCGGTTACGTTTGACGGCATGGCGGTTGAACGCCGAATCCTAGCGAAAAAGGGTATTCCGGAAGAGGTCATCCCTACTTTAATAAAGGCTAGGAAGGAGGTGACGGTTAAGCATTATCACCGTATCTGGCGAAAGTATGTGTCTTGGTGTGAGACCAAGAATGCACCTACGGAAGATTTTCATCTGGGTCGTTTTCTCCACTTCCTACAGACAGGAGTGGATATGGGCCTGAAATTAGGCTCTGTTAAGGTGCAGATTTCGGCCCTCTCGATTTTCTTTCAGAAGGAATTGGCTTCTCTTCCAGAAGTCCAGACGTTTGTAAAGGGAGTGCTGCATATCCAGCCCCCTTTTATGCCTCCAGTGGCACCATGGGACCTGAACGTGGTGTTGCAGTTCCTAAAATCACACTGGTTTGAACCGCTTAACAAGGTTGAGTTGAAATTTCTTACCTGGAAGGTGGTCATGCTGTTGGCCTTGGCATCAGCAAGGCGAGTGTCTGAATTGGCGGCTTTGTCACACAAGAGCCCTTACTTGATTTTTCATTTGGATCGAGCTGAATTGAGGACACGTCCGCAATTTTTGCCTAAAGTGGTTTCTTCGTTCCATATGAATCAACCTATTGTGGTGCCTGTGGCTACAAGTGACCTGGAGGATTCCAGATCCCTGGATGTAGTCAGGGCCTTAAAGATTTATGTAGCCAGAACGGCTAAAATTAGGAAAACAGAGGCTCTGTTTGTCCTGTATGCTGCTAATAAGATTGGCGCACCTGCTTCGAAGCAGACTATTGCTCGCTGGATCTGTAATACGATTCAGCAGGCTCATTCTACGGCTGAATTGCTGGTACCAAATTCGGTTAAAGCCCATTCCACTAGGAAGGTGGGCTCTTCTTGGGCGGCTGCCCGAGGCGTCTCGGCATTACAGCTTTGCCAAGCGGCGACTTGGTCGGGGTCAAACACTTTTGCTAAATTCTACAAGTTTGATACCCTGGCTGATGAGGACCTAGCGTTTGCTCAGTCGGTGCTGCAGAGTCATCCGCACTCTCCCGACCGATTGGATGCTTTGGTATAAACCACATGGTCCTTACGGAGTCCCCAGCATCCTCTAGGACGTAAGAGAAAATAAGATTTTAAACCTACCGGTATATCTATTTCTCCTAGTCCGTAGAGGATGCTGGGCGCCGTCCCAGTGCGGAAACTCTGCAAGACTTGTATATAGTTGTTGCTTACATAAGGGTTATATTACAGTTGGAATAGGTCTTGGACCGTTACTGTCGTTTGTTCATACTGTTAACTGGTTATGTATGTTCCAGGTTACATGGTATGATTGGTGTGGGCTGGTATGAATCTTGCCCTTGGATTGCTAAATCCTGCCTTGTATTGTCCATCTCCTCTGGGCACAGTTCTCTAACTGAGGTCTGGAGGAGGGGCATAGAGGGAGGAGCCAGTGCACACCCATAGTCAAAGTTCTTTTTAGGTGCCCTATCTCCTGCGGAGCCCATCTATACCCCATGGTCCTTACGGAGTCCCCAGCATCCTCTACGGACTAGGAGAAATAGATTTACTGGTAGGTTTAAAATATAATTTTTTCTTTGCATCATGTGCTGTTTGGGGACTATTTTTTTGAAGTGCCATCCTGCCTGACACTACAGTGCCACTCCTAGATGGGCCAGGTGTTTGTGTCGGCCACTTGGGTCGCTTAGCTTAGTCACACAGCGACCTTGGTGCGCCTCTTTTTTTCTTTGCATCACGTGCTGTTTGGGGATTATTTTTTTGAAGTGCCATCCTGCCTGACACTGCAGTGCCACTCCTAGATGGGCCAGGTGTGTTTGTGTCGGCCACTTGTGTCGCTGAGCTTAGCCATCCAGCGACCTCGGTGCAAATTTTAGGACTAAAAATAATATTGTGAGGTGTTCAGAATAGACTGAAAATGAGTGTAAATTATGGTTATTGAGGTTAATAATACTATGGGATCAAAATGACCCTCAAATTCTATGATTTAAGCTGTTTTTGAGGGTTTTTTGTAAAAAAACACCCGAATCCAAAACACACCCGAATCCGACAAAAAATTTTCAGGGAGGTTTTGCCAAAACGCGTCCGAATCCAAAACACGGCCGCGGAACCGAATCCAAAACCAAAACACAAAACTCGAAAAATGTCCGGTGCACATCACTAGTTTAAAGGTGCCCCCAGTAGGTGATGGACTGTTACCAGTGGTGCAAGTAGAAAAAATGTCTTACAGGTACTGCGTGCGCCAAAAATGGGTGTGGCCAAATGCCACATGGGGCGTGGCTAATGAAAATGGGGGCATGATACACATATGGGGGAGGGGCAGATACACATATGACCCCAATAGTGCCAGATACACGTTGCCGCACAGTGCCAGATATACATTGCCCCACAGTGCCAGATATACATTGCCCCACAGTGCCAGATACACAAATGCCCCCAGAGTGCCAGATATACATTGCCTCACAGTGCCAGATACACATTGCCCCACAGTGCCAGATACACAAATGCCCCCAGAGTGCCAGATACACATTGCCCCACAGTGCCAGATACACATTGCCCCACAGTGCCAGATACACATTGCCCCACAGTGCCAGATACACATTGCCCCACAGTGCCAGATACACAAATGCCCCCAGAGTGACAGAAATACATTGCGCCCCAGTGCCAGATACACAAATGCCCCCCCAGTGCCAGATATGCCCCCAGTGCCAGATACAGAAATGCCCCCAGTGCCAGATACACGTCCCCCCAGTGCCAGATATGCCCTCAGTGTCAGATATGCTCCCAGTGCCAGATCCACATGTCCACGCAGTGCCAGATATGCCCCCAGTGCCAGGTACACATGTCCCCCCAGTGCCAAATATGCCCCCAGTGCCAGATATGCCCCCAGTGCCAGGTATGCATGCCCCCCTTCCCCTGCTGCTCACCGCTGCTGCTGCTGGTGTTTTAATCCTGTGTGTGTGTGAGGTGAGGAGAGTGCAGCCTGCGCCTCTCCTGCTCCTCAGTCAGTGCGGGTGTCACTGTCTTCCTTCAATTCAGCGCCATCCGTGAGCCAATCAAAGCTCGCGGTCCAGCAGCCTTGGCTGCTGGTCCGCAAGCTCTGATTGGCTCACGGGCCAGTGCTGAATTGAAGGTAGACACAGAGGGGCAGGAGAGCGAATGCTGCGCTCTCCACCCTTCAAGCAGCGGCGCCGGTGAGCAGCGGAGGGAGGGGAACGTCGGCGAGTAGCGTCGGCCCGTTGGTGTTGGTACGGCATATCCAAGGCTAAATTCTTTAGGGTATGCCGTACCCACCCATACCTGCCCACTTGCATCGCTGACTGTCACCTATTCCTCTGAGCAAGATAAGTCAGAGGTTCTATGTCCCACTGCTGTTGCCTGAGCCAGAGGTGCCTGAAATTGCACTGGTGGTGGAGCACTAGTATGACACTTTGCATTGAGCACTTGTTTTTTTCAGGTGGCACTATATTTCTTTTGCACTAGCCTTCTAGTTGGGGCAAGGACAATTTTATATATTGTACTCGCAGACAAAAGGTTTGGGCTTACTCCATTATAGTCAATGGTGAGAACTTTGCGGTCTATTGCAGATCGCAAAGTTCCCACCACAGCCCACGGATGGCGGGGACAGCCTCGGGCTTCATTCCTGGCCCTTGGGTGCCTGGAGGGGTGCCCCCACTCCCCCAGGGAACCCCGGCCAGGGGTGGCTAGTTGGGAGGTTGTGATGCTGCGGCTCCAGGGTCCTATATAAAAGTGTACCCCGACTGTGGCATCACCTTCCTGGCTAGTGGAGCCCGGTGCTGGTTTTAAATATAGAGGGGTCCCCTACCTCTTTTGTCCCCTGTGTTTTGTAACAAGTACCGGTCCAAGAGCCTGGTGCTGGTTGTTGAAATATGGGGAACCCCTACTCAATTTTTTCCCAGTATTTTTGCAACCAGGATCGTCTCAAAGAGACCAGGGCTGGTTATGTGTTTGGGGGAACCTGCATGTGATTTTTTTTTTCACATTTTAACACTTTCTTTATCATTCGATACAAAATCACACTGATCTGTGCATGCTTCTGGTTAAGTGCACAAAGTAATGAAAACATGTACTAAAAACCGCATGTTTTTATTACTAAAAACCGCATGTTTCCTTTACTAAAAAGCATGAAAATTCTCATGCGAATTCTATTTTAACCCTAAAAATCGCACCCTATACATTTGCGATTTTTTTTGCTAAAAATCATGAGTTTCAAACGTGCGATTTGATGCAATTTTTAATAAACCACAAAAATCTCTACCTATTGCATCTGGCCCTCTGTCTCTGCTTTTCTGCAAAAAAAAAAAAGGTTATGATCTTAATTCTGGAAGCAACTTAGTTATAAAAATATTGCATACTTATAGCCAATATGTTGGTTCTATCATAGGTGTGCACACAGGGGGGTGCCTGGTGCGCACAGGCATCCCCTAATGTCCGGCACTCCCACACTGCCTGCTACAGCACAGTGATAGCCAAGCCTACAGCTCATTCCTGTGCCTCCCTCCCCCCTACCGCTGCGCCCAGCCCCCGCTGACAGTGCTTAGTGTACTTTATGTGCCGGCAGCCTCACAAGGGAGACTGAAGTCACCTGATGATGTGATGGTATTACACCGTGCGTTCGCCTGTGCTCTCCTCCTGACCACTGCGCTTTGCTCCTGCCCGCACTCTCAATCCTAGTGTGCGGCCAAGTTACAGCCAGCGTTCCTCTTATGGGGACTTGGAGCCGCCGCCGGAGGACACATTCTCCTGGGGTAGTCTAGCAGTGACTCTGTCACTGAGACAGACAGTAAGTCACTATCTCTGATATCTTGGGTTCCATTAGCAGTAGCCACAGCTATATGGCCAGATCTATCAATATCCTTCCCAATCCTCATACATACAGTATTAGAGATCCCATGAAAAAAAAAAATGTACAAAGATAATAAATTATATAATATGGATGTGACATCAGTATTAGAAGTACATATATATTTTTTCTTGCTATCATACTTTTGCCACCAGTGGTGAATTTACCATTAGTTACCCGAGGCACATGCTGTGTGGTATAATGTGAATTTCAGCTCATACTGTGTGGCGTAACGTGAAATTCGGCTCATGCTGTGTGGCATAATGTGAATTTTGGCTCATACTGTGTGGCATTATGTGAATTTTGGCTCATGCTGTGTGGCATAATGTGAATTTCGTCTCATACTGTGTGGCGTCACATACATTTCAGCTCATACTATGTGGCATAATATGCATTTTGACTGTGAATTTTGCTCATACTATGGGGCGTAATGTGAATTTCGGTGACAAATGCTGGATGAAGGAGTTTGATGACACAGAAAGAGGCAAATGATGGCATATGTGTACATTTTAAACTTTACTTGTGATATATTAAAACTGAAATGTTTGGCCCCCTAAATCCTTCGTATTTTTCAGAGTAGCCCGCTCAAAATCAGGGTGTAGGTGCTGGGGGGTGCAAGGGTTGGTGATGGTGAAGGGAGGGGGGGGGGGATGCATATGCACCTAAAGGTGGGTACACACTAATAGATATATCTGCAGATCAATTGATCTGCAGATATATCTATGGACGGATCGAGCAGTGTGCTGTGCATACACACTGCCCGATCCGTCGGGGACTGACGTCATGAACTGGGCGGGCGTGTACACATGCCAGCCCAGTTCAGCTGTCAATCACCGCCGGCCGCCGCAGCATGTGTACGGGCGGTTGGCCGACCGCCGTACACACACAGCGACGCGCCAATATATCGGTAGATATATTGGCCGTCGGCTGTGCTGCGCGGCCGACGCAATACGTCTGTGAACGACGGAGTTCACAGACGTATCGGCCGTACACACTGGCCGACGGTCCCGCGATATATCGGCCGTTCAAGAGAAAGAGTGCTAGACATGTCCCTGGGTGGTGCTAGATATGCCCAAAAGGTGGTGCTAGACACTCCCAAAAGGCGGAGCACCCCTAATAAAAGTAGCTGCACACGCCTATGAGTTCTATATGTTTCCACGATACTGTACGTAGTCTTGTGCAGATTCAACCCTTCTTTCAAGAAATTGGCAGGGAATCTTACAATGTTGAAGTGAGGCCCTCAAAAAAAATCCCACTTCTCTGGAAGGTTTTATCTTTTTCATTTGTACAGCAAATTAGTTTATAAATTAACTGCAGTTACCTATGCTCTTAGGGGATCATTCAGACCTGGTCGCAAGCAGGCAATTTTTGCACTGCTGCGACCATGTAGTGCAGGGGTTCGATCGGATATGCAGAGAGCTGCACAAACAAAAGTTTGTGCAGTCTCTGCATGGCCCAGGACTTACTCTTGCCATGCGATGATCGGGGCCAGAGCGGATGTCAGAAACCCTCCTTCCAAACGGGTGGACACGCCTGCGTTTTCCCGGACACTCCCTGGAAACGGTCAGTTGCCACCCCCAAACAGCCTCTTCCTGTCAATCTTCTTGCGATGGTTTTGCCCATTAGAGGAAAATGCTGTTTTGCAATCAACCTTGAATTAGGCCTTATACAGCTAATGACCCTTCATAAATGTAATATTCATGCTTTAGGTAGATTAAGTGTACACCAACACCCAACGAGCAGGGTTGCCGATATGGAGGGGGTAGGAACTAATTGCCTGGGCTTGTTAGAGGGGCCCAGCCGATAAGAGGAACATTGTCCTCCTTTGCAGTTCTGCTCACTACAGACCAGAATGCTGACGGGCAAGTCTCTGTCTGATTAAAGGACTCATCCAGTCCGCCATAGCCGGATTACATTAGTGTAGTGAGCAAGTTGGCACTTAGCCACCGATGCAGCAGATAGGAGCTGGCAGGACTGTGCACAGCAGACAGAGGAGGCGGAGAAGCAACGATTTAGTATCTGGTGCAGGTTCTATCCCATTGCACAACCATCACCGTGAGTGCATTTCCATGTAGCCCTTATCGGAGGTGACCATTCTCCCATAATTGGCCATGCCCCCCCTGTACCCTGGTTCATCTCAGCTCTTGAAGGCTCTGCCAGTGAGGTCCAATCTAAAGTATATGGATGCTAAGGGAGGAAAATCATATTTAATTGGAAGTTATTCGTTTGTGCAAATACTTATATTGTAAATGTACAGTATGTATAGGGAAAATACGTATATAGTGGGGCTGATTCCGAGTTGGGGAGTAAAGCTGAAAAAGACCAAGTAACTTTGCACCTTGATAAAAGCAGACTTACCTACTTTTGATTTCTCCTCTCCAGGTGAAGCTTGGAGAGGAGACATAGCAGGGTACTGGGGTTGGAGAGCAGGCTCTGATATCAAGTCCCGCCCTCACCTCTGGAAAACGCACCGATTTGCGAGTCTGCGGGAAGGGAGTGAGGCTAAAATGATGCTATTCGCGGAATTTCAGCCCCTCCCCCACCCTGCAGACGCACACATACCAGAGATCATCTCTAAATCCTGGCCGCTTCATTAGAGTGCATGCAGAATGTATGAGATCTGCCTGCCCTTCCGGGGGTGCGGGGGGGGCTTCCCCGAGAATCAGGAGCCTCCTGCAAGTTCCGGGAGAGTAGGCAAATATGGGTAAAAAACCATGCTGCACTGCAGGTGGGGTAGATGTAAAATGTGTAGAGAAATTTTGAGGGGCGTGTCTAAGCTCAAAGCTAAATTGCAGTGTAAAGCTCTCCCGTATGTGTGGGCTACATGCAAAAGCAGACAGTATTTACCCTGCATGCAAGAAAAATTATTTGAATCTGGAACAAACCATGTTGCAATGCAAGTGGTACAAAGTTCCTTGCTCTCTTTGCATTACTCCCACCTCCGAATCAGCCCCATTGTGAGCAAGCACACATAATGAGATTAAACACATTAGGATGGACATCCCAAACAAAAAGTCCTTTCTATATAGATGCATGATGGCAGGGCCGCTTTAAAGTATTCAGGTAAATGGTCGAATTAGTGGGCCCCATACCTGTTTGCAAGTTACACAGAATACCTTCTAGGCAAAATATATATATATATATATATATATATATGTTTTCTTTTATATTTCCAGTTTGTTCTCTTTTATGGTTACTCATTTTTCACCCTAACCACTTGACTGGCTAATATTTTTTCCAAAAGCCTCCCACCCTCCTCGCTGGCTGTTGGTGCTGTGTTCTTCCTGCTTTCGACTTCCTATTCCCACCACTTGCGTACTTGCGGCGTATATTCTTCCGGGATTGTGGGTCATAAACTTTGAAAGTGCAAAATGCTATATGCTCGTGGGTGCTCCAATGCATTTCAGCCCGTGCGGCCTTCCTCTCGGAGATTGTGAGATGAAAAACTATCACCCCTGTCCACAAATTGGAATATTAACCTCACTCAAACTGGACATTAGTTCATACACAATGTCCCAGAGGAAGGCTACACGGGCCGAAACACGTTGGGGCACCCACGGGCATATAGCATTTTGCACTTTCAAAGTTTATGACACAAAATTCTGGAAGAATATATGCTGCAAGTATGCAAGTGTCAGGAATAGGAAGTCAAAAGCAGGAAAAACACAGCACCAAGAGCCGGATTAAGCCTTGGGGGTGCCTGGGGCACTTAAAACAGGGGGCTCCCAGTGGAAGGTGGGGGGTGCATAATAGATTGTGCATATCTCCCAACATGTCCCTCTACCAGGACTTCCCCCTTAATATATGATTGGTGTCACCCGTGTTGAACTATTTAACTGATAAGAAAGGTATTTCAACACAGATGATTGCAATAATAAATTAAGAAGGAAGTCCAGGTACAGAGCATGTTCTTCCTCCTTAAATGGGTCATGGTGGGAGGTATGGATTGTGTATATTACATTTAACCCAAAGGTGTATATTAGTTTTAACTAATAATGTAATAATGCCTGGGTACTGTTTATAGCTCCACCTAATTGAGAGACAGCTATTTTATAAAGTTTTCTTGTAGTGTAACAAAGACAACTTAACCTTAAAATACACATAGAAAAATAAATAATTTATCTTGTCACATGCAAGAATAGCAGCAGCCTCTGTACTACTTACACACTGGGACAGGACTCAGGAGGACTCTCTCTGTGTGTGTTTGTAGCTCTAGCCCCAAATTGTGATATAAGAAATTTCACAAGTGCGCCTGCTACAATTATATGGTTAGTGACTGATAATTACTGCACTATGAACAGGTGATGTTTTATAATGTGGTGCTGACAATATATAAACAATACCAATAAACAGTATCTATTAGGAAAAAAATGCGTGTTTTATTTTCTGCAGTGACAACATCTTCATCTGCTGTATGCAGAGAGGGGGAGGGGCTGCGAAGGGGATGGGAAAAATTACTGCTTTGGATAAGGCAGTAACCTTCAAGTGTATAAGAACACCCTCAGATGGGTGTGCTGGTGCTCCACTCCTAGAGGTGGCGTCCCACCTAAGTAGTGGAATAGTGTCCTGGATTGAGATGTGGATGGTCCAGAGCCAATACAATGGCAATAATGATAAGTTGAATGTCCTGAGCATCATCAAAACAATCACAATAAGCTAAGGACATTCATATCAGAGCCGCATATTAAATAGTGATGAGCGAGGTTCGGTTTTACTCGGTTCTCAAAACGGCATCTTATTGGCTATCCAAAACACGTGACATCCGTGAGCCAATAAGATGCCGTTTTGAGAACCGAGTAAAACCGAGTAAAACCGAATCCGCTCATCACTAATATTAAAGAGTAAGAGGAGGAGGAAAGTACGTGGACAGAGCCGACAACCATCGAGACCTCACTGCGGTCACGTGATCGGGACAACCCGGAAGTGAGGGAGGACGCCGGGCGCAGCTGGAGTAGAGACATTGGAGGAGACCGCTGGCGGAGGGAAAGAAGACAGAGCAGAAGCGATCAGGTAAGGGACTCTGTAGGAGAGGAGAAGGCAAAGCGGATAGCCCTATTAGGGCTAGAAGCAGTCCCCTTCTCTCTCTCCAAGACAAATAACCGATCCCCTGTCGTCTAGAGAGCCGCAGTGCGCTCACCAGAGCGACATCGGGGTAGATCAGGACATAAAGGGGATACGGTTTGTCCGGAGTCCTCATTACCTTGAGCACTAGCTCTGTCCCAGTCCCCGCACTGCCAGTGGTCACTCAGGGGTACCCCACGCCTCATCTCTTGGATTCCATCCTTATTAATAGGACATTCAGCTTATCATTATTGCCATTGTATTGGCTCTGGACTATACACATCTCAATCCAGGACACTATTCCACTACTTAGGTGGGACGCCACCTCTAGGAGTGGAGCACCAGCACAAGCATCTGAGGGTGTTCTTATACACTTGAAGGTTACTGCCTTATCCAAAGCAATAATTTTTCCTATCCCCTTCCCAGCCCCCCCCCCCCTCTCTGCATACAGCAGATGAAGACGTTGTCACTGCAGAAAATAAAACACACATTTTTTTCCTAATAGATACTGTTTATTGGTATTGTTTATATATTGTCAGCATCACATTATAAAACATCACCTGTTCATAGTGCAGTAATTATCAGTCACTAACCGTATAATTGTAGCAGGCGCACTTGTGAAATTTCTTATATCACTGTTATTTATGTGGAGTTTCTAGAGGTACTCCAATAACAAGTTGCTGCCCAAACGTACCTGAATATCCACACGCACGAGCGCCAGATACTCCGCTAGCCCCAAATTGTTTAGCTGCATAACAGTTTACACAGGACTCAGACCGCCAGGAGGGGAGGAGGAGAAGCTGGGATCCCAGTGTCACTTACAGTTCTCTCAACCCTCCTATCTCTTCTCTTGTCGGAAAGTTTCATTGGTTGCTCATTAAACATGATATTCCTGTGTCTCTGCCTGCACTGCATACTGTCCTGCTCACATTCTGGCTGCTGGTTCTGCTGCTACTTAAGAGGGAAAGCTAGTGATATCAGTGTGCTCTGGCTGGGGGGGCCCCTGACAAAGGGGGGCCCGGGGTACCGAATGCCCTGCATCCCCCCCTTAATCTGGCTATGCCGGCGAGGAGTACGGGAGCAAAGCAGTGAAAGGAAACCAGGTGAGTCTCTGCAGTGGAGGATGTCCCGACAAAAGGTTCACATAAACCCTAGCCGGTGGATCCCCTCCCCAGGCAACAACAGGCACGGCGCACAGCTCCAGCTAACGGCCCTACCCTGTAATAAGGACATACCATGGGAGCTGACCCCACAGCTGAGCCTGTCAGTCCGCAGCCCTTGGCAAGTACTCATAGCCCATCTCCTGTCCTACAATCGTAAAACAAGATTAATCACACCCAGGGGCTGAGCGCAGTAAGAAACCTTTTGATCATATTGAATCAGGTGGGGAGACACCCCTCATTATGCGCAGCACACCACGTGCACTTATCAAGTAATCTTAGAACGCAAATCTCCCCCTATTCCTGTTAATTAATTAGCCTAGCTTCTGGCTGACAACTGATGGAGGCAAAACTTAGACTGGACCCTTCAGTCCTGCTGCTGCTCTAAAGTTGAGAAATCCTGCAGTTCCACATTAACTTCATGTGGAACTATATTGTCCCTGCCTCCCCCCTCCCTTCTTAGCTTCAACCACCCTACTGATGCTAAGAACTTTTCAGGTGAGCTCCCTGCCTCACCCACATCTATTTGTGCCATCCATCCAGTTACACAACCCTCTACCATTTTCCAGAGTTTGCCTTCTTACCCCTCTTCTTCCTCCTCCCCTAGCTACACCATAGGATTAGTAAAATATGAATACTTGCTGCGGTGCCTTCTGTGATCCTGTGCTGGATCCAATGCAGTAGAAGAAGAAATCAGCGGCACTCAGCAGTCGAGAATAAATGGTATAGAAAACTAGGACTGGATTAAAAGTTTTCTATACCATTTATTCTCGACTGCTGAGTGCCGCTGATTTCTTCTTCTACTATATATATATATATATATATATATATATATTAATGTCAGAAAGATCCCTGGCACTCCGGACTTACATACACCTTGCTCCGGTGCCCTCCCTGCAGCACAATGTCCGTCTATATTTCCTTTTAACGGGCGGCACTCAGAGACTTGCAACCAATTTGTAAAGTGCAAAAAAAAAGCCCCACCGGGCTGATTTAATGGTGACGTTTCGGGGTATTAATCTATATATATGGGTTTCAACTTCACCACCGCTGACAAAGGTCCTGAAGTTCTTTCAGTTCCTTGTATGTGTCATGATCATGAATGTATTTCTCATATTTGGTGACTTCCCTCTGCCATATGTCCTGGATCCTGTGTCTTTTCTGCTCACTGGGATAAACAGCTTACCAGTACCATGAGTTTCCTGAGTGCTGAGAGGTAACGAGCCCCACCAGTGTTGTTTAACCTTCTGTGTGCACAGTGAATTTAGCAAGTCTCTCTATGCTGTGCCTACACAGCAATCATTGTTGTCATTACACTATATGCCTCTCTGACTCCAGTGGCCACCACATACATTCTCCACTGTGCTCTGCTCTCTGGTGTTTGAGCCTAAAAGTCAGCTTCCTCTGTTCATTTGCGGAAATTCAGGTTTCAGTGTTTTTTTTCGGCCTGCTAGGCCTCACTCCACATCAAAGCCTAACCTGGAGTACTGTCATGACAGGGTCTGATCACCTGGCCTGGAGCTATCCAATCCTGTGCCAGCCTGAGACTCTCTGAATCACCTGTCTCTGTTCACCAATCACCAAGGACCAGGAAGTACTGTATAAGTAAAGAGACTTGTGTTACAGAGGGGGCCAGTTTCTTGTGTCACACAGCTCTGTGTGAGCGTTGCAGCTGAGCTCCCTAAAAGGTAACACTTTTACTTTGGTTCCTGTAAAACTCTGCTGTTTTGCTACCCAGTCTGGATTACAGTTGTGTTACCAGTTATATCCAGTATCAGTCTCATCTTAAAGATGCAGCCGCAGTATTCATCAGTCTTGTCTTAAAGCCACAGCCGCAGTCTTCTTCAGTCTTGTCTTAAAGCCGCAGTATTCACCAGTCTCATCTTAAAGACACAGCTGCAGTATTCTCCAGTCTCATCTTAAAGACACAGCTGCAGTATTCTTCAGTCTTGTCTTAAAGCCACAGCCGCAGTATTCTTCAGTATCATCTTAAAGCCACAGCTGCAGTATTCATCAGTCTCGTCTTAAAGACACATCCGCAGTATTCTTCAGTCTTGTCTTAAAGACACAGCCACAGTCTTCACTTCATCTTCTGCCTCGTCCTAAAGTCACAGCCACAGTCATTGTTCTACATACAGTTGGATTTCCATTTAAACCAATACCCAGCCCGGTTCACAGTGCGGTTCTCAGTCTCACCGGTAACCATCCTGGTTCTCAGTCTCGCCAGTAACTAGCCCAGTTCCAGTCTTACCGGTAACCTGTCCGGTTCAACGTCTTCAGCTCCTCCCCCCAGATCTGCATAACTCCAGTGTACCTGTTTCATAGTAACCTTGAGTACACAAACTCCTATTCCTGTGACAGTATATCTAGTTTGTTTTCACCAATACATTCACCATCATGCTATCAGCACCAAGTCCCTGGTGATCCAGTGGTCAGAATACGGCTCCCTCTGCCGAGGCCCGGGTTCGACCCCCGGTCAGGGATTGCTCCTTACTACTTCATCTCACTGATTCCCACAGACCAGCCAAATATACACATAGTCCTTCAGTTACCCGCACGGGCTTCACATACATGCCAGGTTCACAAAAACCACAGTCATGACAGTATGTTCTTGTAGTGCACACTTATTTCCAACCATAATGTAATACATATACAAAAGAAGGAAAAAGGGGAAGTATAGTGAAGAACAGTTTTTCAATAACATCAAATGTAATTCATACATTAAACATCCACATTCGTAACTAAAAACAGGTCCAATGCAGGCAGCTGAAAAGAACAATTACCAGCTTTGATGGAACTGCTGTCAAACAGTTCTGAATCGCATATAAAAGAAAAATGGCTCATGCATAAGAAATCCACATAACTAGCTAAAAACAGGTCCTGTGCAGGCAGCCAAAAAGAACAATTACCAGATTTGGAGGAACTGCTATTAAACAGCTCTTAATCGCATGCAAGAGAAGGAATTCCGGACACTCCGACTCCTCTACTTAAAGATGTGTAGAAAAATCTGTAGCCAGTTCTGATGGCTGCTCCCCGGGGTCTGTAACTGTAACACCAATACGTTTCTACCCCTGCCTGGGGTCTTCTTCAAGGTGATGAGTGTGTGGCTGTTAAACACTAGTCACAGGTATTTAAACCTCCAATGTCCAATCATTGTCCTCAGAGCTCAGGTGGACTTTATACATCAATTACTCAAAGCGTCACAGTCATCTACTGTGCTCTGAGCTTTCTGTTTAACTATAACATAGCATCACAGGGCGCTATGGCAACCTGGTGCCCAATCCCAGTTGGGCTCCGGTTTCCGATACGTCACTTTCGGTCACGGATTCCTATATTATCAATGATGTCTCTGTAGTCTTATATTATACCTTCAAGGAAATTAACTAACTGCGTATTTGCGCACCACTAAATTTCCATCTCCTCACTCTTTTCTATTCACCATAGGATTGCTTGGAGGATCGGGACCCTCAAACCTTCTGGAAAGGCATCGCCACTGAGGTACTGTTTCCTTGGATGATACTGCACCTCAAATTTGAATGGCTGTAAGGCCAAAAAAACAGTAAGTCACTTCTTTGTTCGTGTGCATCCACTGTAAGGGGACATGATCTGTAAGTAGCAAGAACTCCCACCCCAACAAATAATATTTTAATGAGTCTACTGCCCACTTAATTGCCAAGCACTCCTGTTCTACAGTTGAGTACTTGCGTTCTCTGGGCAGCAATTTACAGCTAAGGTGGAGGATGGGTTTCTCTTCCCCTTCTACCACTTGGGAAAGGGCTGCCCCCATTCTTGTACCTGAGGCATCTGTCTGTAATATAAATTGCTTCTTGAAATGAGGCGCCTGTAAAACAGGCTCTGCACACAAGCCATGTTTTAAATCCTGCCATGCAGCCTCTGCTGGTCTAGACCATATTTAGAGACTGTAACACTGCCTCTACCCTTGGAAGGTGTGACTCGCAGTCAGAGCTAAAGAAGCAATGTCATCTAGATATGCAGCTGCATATTCTCTGTGAGGTCGCAGCAACTTGTTCATACTCCCTGGAAAGTTGCTGGGGCTCCATGCAAATCTAATGACAGCAGTTTGAACTGAAAAATGGGGTAAAGAAGGCTGTTTTTGTCTTATCAGCTTCAGTCAAAGGAATCTGTCAATACCCTTTTGTCAAATCCAGAGTGGTGAGATACTGGCTTTTTGCTAGGTTCTCCATCAGCTCGTCCACCCGGGGCATAGAGTAGGAAACAAATTGAGAAACTTTAACTTGTGAAAATCATTACAGAATCTTAAAGCATCCGAAGGCTCAGGCACTAAGACAATGGCATTATTCCATTTGCTGTTTGATTGTTCTATGACCCCCTAGGTGCATCATTTCCTCTTCTTCTCGTTTTACTGCTGCCTCAGGTATACGGTATGACCTTTGTTTTATTACCATCCCAGGAGGAGTAACAATATCATACTGGATGATTTGTGTTTTCCCTGGAATGGCAGAGAATACATCCTGGTACCGTGCCACTAAATTCACCATTTTCTGTTTCTAGTTAGCATTAAGGGTAACTTCAATAGGTACCTTACATTCTGGGGTTTTCTTGGCCACCAAAGAGTGCTGACTGGCAATCTCTTTTCCAAGGTTTTAACATTTTTACATGCAGATTTGTACCTCATTCCTTCTACCCTCATGTTGAACTGTATAATTAACAGGTCCCACGTCCTCTATGCCCTTATAAGGGCCTCGGTATTGAGCATTCATTTTGCTTTCACTGGTGGGCACAAGAACCAGAACTTTTTTAAACGGAAGACAGACTGGTTGACCGCGGTCACGTCATAGCTACGTTTTTGACGCTGTTGGGCCCTATCCATGTGCTCATTCAGGAGTGGCGCAATCTGCCTTAAACGGCCATACAACGGGCACAAACTGAACAATGTTGGGTTCTTGGCATGACTGTTGCTCCCAGATTTCTTTTTACTGCTCTAAAATCCCTTTAGGTTACCTTCCATAGAGGAGTTCAAAAGGAAAAAACCCCGCAGAGGATTGGGGCACCTCTAAAACTGAAAACATTAAATAGGGTAGAAATAAGTCCCAATCTCGCTTTTCTTCAGAAACCACCCTTTTTATCATCTGTTTCTCCTTATGTCCTAGAGGATGCTGGGGACACTTCAAGAACCATGGGGTATAGACGGGATCCGCAGGAGACATGGGCACTTTAAAACTTTAAAAGGGGTGTGAACTGGCTCCTCCCACTATGCCCCCCCCCCCCCCCCCCCCCCCCCTCCAGACTCCAGTTTAGAATATGTGCCCAGTGAGACTGGTTGCACACTGGGGAGCTCTCCAGAGTTTCTCAGAAAAAGACTTATGTTAGGTTTATTATTTTCAGGGAGTACTGCTGGCAACAGTCTCCCTGCTTCGTGGGACTTAGGGGAGAGAAGCAGACCTACTTCTCTGTGTGAGTTTCAAGGCTCTGCTTCTTAGGCTACAGGACACCATTAGCTCCTGAGGGTCTGAACGCTAGGTACGCCTAGATGCTCGTTCCCGGAGCCCACCGTCACCCCCCTTGCAGAGCCAGAAGTCAGAAGACGGGTGAGTAGAAGAAGATCAGAAGACTTCAGTGACGGCTTTGAGGCACCGCACAGCGGCCGCGCTGCGCGCCATGCTCCCACACACAGTGGCACTACAGGGTGCAGGGCGCGGGTGGGGGGGGGGGCGCCCTGGGCAGCATGTAAATCCTCAATACGTCCTGGCAAAAGTGGTTTTTAAGTGCCTAGGCACTGAATCCGGTCCCCCGCCAGTATAAATATTTGATAAAATAGCGGGGCTGAAGCGCGCCATTGAGGGGGCGTGGCTTAGCCCTCACAGCTCTCACCAGCGCCATTTTCTCTTCACAGAGCTGCAGAGACGCTGGCCTTCCTCTCCACTGCCGTACAAGTAACGGTGCAAAACAGGGGGGGGGGGGGGCACAGTATATTTGGTGCTATTTAATGTAATATAAAAGCGCTAACAGGTCTGGGGCTTTATATAAAAGTGTTTAGAACCGGTATAAGCGCTTGGTTGTGAGCTGGCAAACTCCCTCTGTGTTTCTCTGACAGGCTTTACTGTGGGTCTGTCCCCTATATGCCCAGTGTGTTTGTGAATGTCTGTGCACGTGTGTCGACATGTCTGAGGCAGAGTGCTCTTCCCAGGAGGAGACTGGATTAGGGAAAGAAACGGCTGTGGGAGTGACCCTGTCGGCACCGCCAACTCCTGATTGGGTAAATGTTTTCAGTGCTTTGAATGCGAATGTGGCTTGGTTGAATAAAAGATTGGATAAATCTAAGTCTCAAAACCAGGCATGGAAAAAATCCGTATAGGATGTATTGTCCCAGGTTCAGACCCCCTCGGGGTCACAAAAGCGTTCATTTACCCAGATAGCAGATACAGATACCGACACGGACTCTGAATCCACTGTCGACTATAGTGATGCCAGATTAAATCCAAAACTGGCTAAGAGCATTCAGTACATGATTGTGGCGATAAAAGACATGTTACATATACAAGGGTATATGTTATGTTCCTGATACAAGGAACATAACATATACATATACAAGGGCATAAGGGTATGTTCCTGATACAAGGGTCTGTATGTTTAAAGGAAAGAAACCTGAGGTAACGTTTCCTCCCTCTCATGAACTGAACGCTCTTTTTGAAAAGGTTTGGGAAAATCCTGACAAGAAGTTTCAGATTCCCAAGAGAATTCCGGTGGCATATCCGTTCCCCTCTGGGGATAGAGAAAAGTGGGAGTCACCCCCCACTGTGGACAAAGCTCTGTCACGGCTGTCCAAAAAGGTGGCGCTTCCGTCTCATGACACGGCAGCCCTAAAAGAACCTGCGGATCGTGAGCAGGAAAATACATTGAAATCCATTTATGTCACTACGGGTACGCTACTCAGACCTGCCGTTGCTTCAGCGTGGGTGAGTAGCGCTATTGAAAAGTGGGCAGATAACTTGTCATCTGAGTTTGATACCCTGGATAGGGATAACATTCTTTTGACTCTGGGTCATATCAGGGATGCTGCAGCCTACCTTTAGGAAGCTGCGAGGGACATTGGCCTTTTGGGATCAAGAGCCAATGCTTGGCAGTCTCAGCTAGGAGAGCATTGTGGATTCATCAATGGAATGCTGATGCTGACTCTAAGAAGGCTATGGAGTCTCTGTCGTATAAAGGTGGTGTCTTGTTTGGTGACGGCCCTGCTGACCTGGTATCTACGGCTACCGCGGGTAAGTCATCCTTTTTACCTTATGTTCCTGCACAACAAAAGAATACGCACCACTATCAGATGCAGTCCTTTCGACCCAATAAATACAAAAAAGGACGAGGGTCTTCCTAACTTGCTTCTAGAGGAAGAGGAAAGGGAAATAGGTCACAGGCTGTGGCAGGTTCCCAAGAGCAGAAGTCCTCTCCGGCTTCTACCAAATCCACCACATGACGCTGGGACTGCTCTGCGGGAGTCCGCACCAGTGGGGGCACGTCTCCGACTCTTCAGTCATTTCTGGGTTCGTTCGACCCTGGACCCATGGGTATTAGAAATAGTGTCCCAAGGGTATAAGCTGGAATTTCTAGACGTGCCCCCTCGACGATTTTTCAAATCAGCCTTACCAGCTTCTCTTCCAGACAGGGAGGTGGTATGCGGTGCTATACAAAAACTATGTCAAAATCAAGTCATTGTCATGGTGCCCCCGTCACAACAGGGAGAAGGCTTTTATCGAGCCTGTTCGTGGTCCCGAAGCCGGACGGCTCGGTCAGACCTATTCTGAACTTAAAATCCCTCAATTTCTATCTAAAAAAAATTCAAATTCAAGATGGAGTCTCTCCGAGCAGTGATCTCCAGTCTGGAGGAAGGGGATTTTATGGTGTCGGTCGACATAAAGGATGCCTACTTACAAGTCCCCATATATCCTCCACATCAGGCTTACCTGAGGTTTGCCGTACAGGATTGTCATTACCAATTTCAGATGTTGCCGTTTGGTCTGTCCACGGCTCCGAGGGTTTTCACCAAAGTTATGGCGGAAATGATGGTTCTCCTGCGCAAGCAAGGAGTCACAATTATCCCGTACTTGGATGATCTCCTGATAAAAGCGAGGTCCAAGGAACAATGGCCCTCATTCCGAGTTGTTCGCTCTCTAGCTACTTTTAGCAGCATTGCACACGCTAGGCCGCCGCCCTCTGGGAGTGTATCTTAGCATAGCAGAATTGCTAACGAAAGATTAGCAATTCTGCTATTATTAGCAGAATTACTAACGAAAGCAATTTCCTTGCAGTTTCTGAGTAGCTCCAGACCTACTCCTAGATTGCGATCACCTCAGTCCGTTTAGTTCCTGGTTTGACGTCACAAACATGCCCTGCGTTCGGCCAGCCACTCCTCCGTTTCTCCAGCCACTCCTGCGTTTTTACCTGGCACGCCTGCGTTTTTTTAGCACACTCCCTGAAAACGGCCAGTTTACGCCCAGAAACACCCACTTCCTGTCAATCACACTACGATCAGCAGAGCGATTGAAAAGCTTTGTTCGCCCGTGAGTAAAATAGCATAGTTTTGTGTAAAATTGCTTAGCGCGTGTGCGCCCTGCTGTGCATACGCATGCGCAGAACTGCCGGATTTTAGCCTATTAGCAATTCTGCTAAAATTAGCAGCGAGCGAACAACTCGGAATGAGGACCAATTACTGCAGAGCGTGACGCTCTCCCTGACAATTCTGCAACAACATGGTTGGCTCCTAAACTTGCCAAAATCACAGTTGGTTCCGACGACAAGACTGTCATTCTTGGGTATGATTCTGGACACGGAATTACAGAGAGTTTTTCTTCCAGTGGAAAAGGCTCTGGAAATTCAGAACCTGGTCAAACAGATTCTGAAGCCAGCAAGAGTGTCGATTCATCAATGCACTCGGTTGCTAGGGAAGATGGTGGCAGCCTACGAGGCCATTCAGTTTGGCAGATTCCATGCCAGAGTGTTTCAGTGGGACCTGTTGGACAAATGGTCAGGATCCCATCTGCACATGCACCGACAGGTAGTCCTGTCTTCCAAAACCAGAATCTCACTCCTGTGGTGGCTGCACAGCTCTCACCTAGAGGGACGCAGATTCGGGATCCAGGACTGGATCCTGGTGACCACGGATGCGAGTCAACGAGGCTGGGGTGCAGTCACACAGGGGGAAAATTTCCAGGGAAAATGGTCAAGCCAGGAAGCTTGTCTACACATAAACATTCTGGAGTTAAGGGCCATTTACAACGGCCTTCTACAAGCAGAGCATCTTCTTCGCGATCTGCCCGTCTTGATTCAGTTGGACAACATAACAGCAGTGGCGTACATAAACCGCCAGGGTGGAACGAAGAGCAGAGCGGCAATGGCAGAAGCCACAAAAGTTTTCCGCTGGCTGGAAAGGCATGTAAGCGCTCTGTCAGCAGTCTTCATTCTGGGTGTAGACAACTGGGAAGCAGACTTCCTCAGCAGACACGATCTCCATCCAGGAGAGTGGGGTCTACATCAAGAAGTCTTTGCAGAAGTGACAAGTCGTTGGGGAAATCCTCAAATAGACATGATGGCGTCTCGCCTCAACAAGAAACTTCCGAGATATTGTTCCAGGTCGAGGGACCCTCAAGCAATAGCAGTGGACGCCCTAGTGACACCGTGGGTGTTTCAGTTGGTATATGTGTTCCCTCCGATTCCACTCATTCCAAAAGTGATAAAGATCATAAGAAGAATAAGGGTTCAGGCAATCCTCATTGTTCCAGACTGGCCAAGGAGGGCTTGGTATCCAGATCTTCAGGAATTGCTCATAGGAGATCCCTGGCCTCTTGCTCTACGAGAGGATCTGTTACAGCAGGGGCCGTGCGTGTACCAAGACTTACCGCGGCTTCGTTTGACGGCTTGGAGGTTGAGCGCAGGATCCTAGTCCGAAAGGGTATTCCCGGTGAAGTAATTCCCACACTGCTTCAGGCTAGAAAAGAGGTAACGGCGAAACATTATCACCGTATTTGGAGAAAATATGTGTCTTGGTGTGAATCCAAGAAGGCTCCTCCGGAAGAATTTCAGCTGGGCCGTTTTCTCCATTTTCTGCAAGCAGGGGTGGATGCGTGCCTAAAGTTAGGCTCAATTAAAGTACAATTTTTCGGCCTTGTCAATTTTCTTTCAAAAAGAATTGGCTTCCCTTCCGGAAGTTCAGACTTTCGTGAAAGGAGTGCTGCACATTCAGCCTCCCTTTGTGCCCCCATTGGCACCATGGGATCTTAACGTGGTGTTGTGGTTCCTGCAATCTCATTGGTTTGAACCTTTACGTAAGGTAGAGTTGAAATTCGTCACTTGGAAAGTGATCATGCTGTTGTCCTTGGCCTCTGCAAGGCAGGTGTCTGAATTGGCGGCTTTGTCTCACAAGAGCCCCTATTTGATCTTCCATGAAGATAGAGCGGAGTTGAGAACTTGTCAGCAATTTCTGCCTAAAGTGGTGTCATCGTTTCACATGAACCAACCTATTGTGGTGCCAGTGGCTACTGACGCCTTTGAGGAATCAAAGTCTCTAGATGTGGTCAAAGCTTTGAAAATTTATGTAGCCGTAACGGCTCAGATTAGGAAAACAGAGGCTCTGTTTGTCCTGTATGATCCCAACAAGATTGGGGCTCCTGCTTCCAAGCAGACTATTGCACGCTGGATCTGTAATACGATTCGGCAAGCTCATTCTGCGGCTGGATTGCCGTTACCGAAATCGGTGAAGGCCCATTCTACCAGAAAAGTGGGCTCATTCTGGGCGGCTGCCCGGGGGGTCTTGGCATTACAACTTTGCCGAGCAACTACTTGGTTGGGTTCAAACACTTTTGCAAAGTTTTACAAGTTTGATACCCTGGC
This sequence comes from Pseudophryne corroboree, assembly GCF_028390025.1. Lineage (NCBI taxonomy): Eukaryota > Metazoa > Chordata > Amphibia > Anura > Myobatrachidae > Pseudophryne > Pseudophryne corroboree. The sequence goes on along the minus strand of NC_086453.1, from coordinate 210,677,063 downwards.
TAAGGAAGACCTCGTTTGGTCAAGCGGTGCTGCAGAGTCATCCGCACTCTCCCGCCTGTTCTTGAGCTTTGGTATAAACCCCATGGTTCTTGAAGTGTCCCCAGCATTCTCTAGGATGTAAGGAGAAAATAGGATTTTAATACCTACCGGTAAATCCTTTTCTTTTAGTCCGTACAGGATGCTGGGCGCCCGTCCCAGTGCGTACTGTATCTGCAATTATTGGTTATGGTTACACACGTGTTGTGTTGCGTTTATAGTCAGCCTGTTGCTGTCGTTATTCATGCCGTTGCATGCGCTGGGTTGAATGCCATGTTGTTCGGCATGCTTGAGGTGTGAGCTGGTATGTATCTCACCTTAGTTTAAATCAAAATAAATCCTTTTCCTCGATATGTCCGTCTCCCTGGGCATAGTTCCTATAACTGGAGTCTGGAGGAGTGGCATAGAGGGAGGAGCCAGTTCACACCCCTTTTAAAGTCTTAAAGTGCCCATGTCTCCTGCGGATCCCGTCTATACCCCATGGTTCTTGAAGTGTCCCCAGCATCCTCTACGGACTAAGAGAAAAGGATTTACCGGTAGGTATTAAAATCCTATTTTAAGAGTCTGGTTAAAGCGTTCTACTACACCATCTGTTTTCGGCTGGTAAACTGAGGTAGTAATCCTACTGACCTTTAACAGTCGGCACAAATCCTTTATTAGTTTAAAGACAAAAGGGGTACCTTGGTCTGTTAAGATCTCTTTCGGTATTCACAGGCGCAGAGGTGCCGATTTATGTTTTTACTGGTGGGTGCTCAAGCCTCTGATGCACGCCAGTGAGGGGGCATAGTCTCTCTAAAATGGGCGTGGATTTGCAGGAAAAGACTACCTTACACCCCAGTTTTTTACCCTGCACCAACAGACCTCGGCCACCACAGGGGGAAAAAAAAAATTCCACCATATTAAGCCCCACACAGTAATGCCCCTGCACCATATTATGCCACACACTGCAATGCCTGTGATACATTATGCCCTACAGTAAAGCTTCTAATTACTTTTAAATTACCTGCTCGTTGCCAAGGGTTTTATGTGCTGGGTGTCATACTCGTTGCCAGGGGTTCATGGGCTAAGTGTCGTGCTTGTTGCCAGCAAGTGTTTGGGGCCAGGCAGGAATGTACCAGCAGCAGGTTAGTGCTCCCATCTCAGTGTCTGCTACTTCACCAGCCCAGTGTCCCCCATCATTACTGCTCCCCCAACCAAGTGTCTCCCCCCTCTCATCCAGCCCACCTTGCCCATCTTACTGCCCCCCCTCCCCATCCTGCCCAGTGCCCACCCATTCACAATGTCCCCCACCATCTTACTGCCCCCCATTGCAGTGTCTCCCACCATGCCAGCCCAGTGTCTCCCCCAGCCAGCCCACTGCCCCATCTAGCTGCCCCCAGCAACAACCCCCCAGCCAGTTCAGTCACATCGTCCAGCCGAGTGTCCCCCCTTTACATCCTAATGTTCCTCCCTGCCAACTCTATCCACTGCCCTTTTTCCATCCAGGCCCCCCCCCTCATTTGCAATGTCCCTGCATCATGTGTGTGAAGGGCCGTCAGCGGACCATGGATGGGAGGACAGCGCAGGGCGGGCGGAAGCGGGAGACATGAGTGCAGGGAGGGCGGGAGGGATGCGCGGTGTGGCGTCATCTCATCACATCGATTCGCTAGACGGTCGTGGGTGAAGATGGGTGGGCTGGCTGCACACAAGTAGTGCCTTCCCTGGACGGACCTGGTGGGTGCTTAAAATTGTCTGTGGGTGCTCATGCCCAGGCGGGTATACAGTGTCGGCAATTCCTGGGCAATGGTGCTAGATTTCATATTACGTAGTGGTATGGCCCCTGGGTATCTGGTGGCACAATCCACTGCCACTAGTATGTATTGATGCCCTCAAGCAGATTTCTCCACCGGCCTTATCAGGTCAATACCAGTTCTCTTAAAAGGCACAGAAATTACATGGAGGGGAATCAGGGGCACCCTAAACCCTGGCAGCGGCGCTGGATTCTGACAGAATGTGCATCTCTGACAATATATTTTTATTGCGTCATGAATGCCTGGCCAAAAGAACCTTATCTGTATGCGCTGAAGAGTTTTCTTCTCCCGAAAATAGCCACCCCACAGATGCATGTGCGCCGCCCCCAATACAAACTGCTTGTGTTTCCAGTGGGACTAATATCTGGTCTACCCTTTTACCATGCAGGAAGGTTACACGATACCACAATTCATTTTCAAAATAAATGATGGTACACCATCTGGTGCAAAAACAGCAACCACTTTACCATTAACTACTACCACATTTCAAAGGCATTAATCAGATTTCTATCATCATGTTGGTCTCAGCCAAAGTCCTTTTAAAGATACTTGCTCACCAACGGGGGACCACTGGGCCTCAGTCTCGATTTCTTCCTGGCCAAGGAAGCTTTTACTGTCACCAGGATCTGGTAACCCATAGTCCTTGGCTCCTTGGATGCCTCAGCTGCTGACACTTGCTAATGTCATGCCACATAACAACCTCTAGCAGCAACAGGAAATCACAGCCCAGGATCAGCGGATAGGGTGGTCTGGAGGTCACTGTGGCTACCAATTTCAGTGGCTGGCCTTTTATCATTAGTGGTAGAGGCACACGGGCACTTCTTGACATTCCCATATATACACAGCACCTTGACAATGGTAAGATCATGGCCAGTGTCAACTAATGCCCAGATCTCCCAGTCTTCCAGCTGTACCATCATACGGAACAGGGTGGTTTCTGCTGGGGAAATGTTTTCAGCAGTCATGCTGACCACAGGTTGATTTACTGTACTTTCCCCGTGCTACAATCCATCAGTTCACCCTGTCTTGGGCAGTCCCGACGTATATGACTGGGCTTGCCGCAGACAAAAAAACACTGTGGGAGACGGGGTCTTTGCCTTAGCAGCGGGAACCTGGGTTTTGGGCTTAGGTACTGGCTGCCACCCTTGCTTAGCTTTATTTAATTTTCCAGGGGTCAAGAACTGCTCAATCACCACTGCCAACTCCTTAAACTTTGGGTGGTCAGCCTGTAGGACTCACTGCTGCACTGCACAGTCTAAGAACCGCATGGCCTGGTCCAGAGCAACCATCTCTATTATTTGCTGATAAGAGTTTTTATCTGGCAGCAACCATGCTTTTCTCAGCCTGGCCAATTTGGCCAGCTGGACCTTTGGAGGCCCACTTGAGTCCAGCCACGATTCATAAAGCTCTTGGGCTTTGCTGGGGCCTGTCACCTCTTCCCTGCTAAGTATAGCCTTAAGGGCAGGGTAAAAGTCTGCCTCAAATACAGCCAATTCAACATAAGCTTTCTGTGGTTTCCCTGTTAGACAGGGAGCCAGTCTGGCAACCCACTCCTGCTCTGGCCATTTCAATTGACTAGCAGTGCATTCAGAGATGCATAGAAATGCTTCAATATCATCAGCTGAAGTAAGTTTCTGTAATACCTCACACTCCTGCCCACCCTTTTGTATTTTACTCAACTCAGCATGTAACAGTTGAATTTGAGTCTGTTGACCCTGAATCAAAGCCTGCTGTCCCTGCACCTGTGCTTGTGGGCCAACAATTAGATCATACAGGGCTTTCAATATTTCCTCCATGTTGCACTGCTCTTTTACTCTGTGCACACATTTTGGAGACTTAGGGCCTAGTTCAGAGCTGATCGGGGATGTGCAAAAAAACGCAGATCTACGATCAAAATCTCTGACATGCACAGGGCTAGTTCACCCTGCATGCCAGGCCCTACCCACCTCCCCCCACAGATGTGCAAAAGCATCGCACAGCAGCAATGCTTTCACACCTATAGAGTAGCTCCCTGCCTACGCAGCCTAGCTGTGAAGGCAGGTGGTTACCCACCATGTTTGTGGTCACAGCTGCTGCATGTGACATCATGCAGCCACAGCGGCCCACCCCTTAAATGGTACGGACATGCCTGCATTTTCCGGACCTCACCCCCACATCGCCGTCCGAACACCGCCGACAAGCCCCCTCCCTCGCCGTAACTGCCTCTGCCTGTTAATCAGGCAGAGGCGATCGCACCAGTGAGATGCCTTCACATCTCACTGTGTGCGCATGCACAGTACAGCAGCTGCGCATGCACACACCTCACTGGGCTTCAGCCTGCGATCGCTGCCGCTGCAGCGACCAGGTCTGAAATAGGCCCTTACTCAGGCGTGCCAGTGTTAACACAAAATCAATAAAACACCAACTGTGTGCACTATCTCACTGACACTCCCCCGCCACACACTCCATAACCTTCTGGCTTTCAAGCAAGATGCATAAAAATAACTTTGCACAAGCTTTGAAAACTGCCAGATTACTTCTCTGTGAACTCCCGGTTCCTTTTTCCTCCGTAATAGCATCCACCAATGTGAAGTCCCTGTTCGGGCAATGTGAAAAGGATCACATACAGTACACTGGATAAAATACAAGCCGCTTCCTTTATTTTTGTCACTCAGAAGGACAGCATCAGCTAACTTTTCAACACACATATTTAAAGACAGATGACAGGTGCTGTTAATAAAAAAAAGCCTAGCTTCTGGCTGACAATTGGTTGAGGCAATACCTGAACTGGACCCTTCAGTGCTGTTGCTCTAAAGCTGAGAAATCCTGCTGTTCCACATTAACTTCATGTGGAACTATTCTGTTCCTGCCACGAGATATATAATAATGATAGATTACACACACAACGGTCTCAAGAGGGAGTGTGCCAGGTCAATATTCAATTTATGTCACACCTTGAAGTATCTAAGAAAGACAAACAGCAGAAGGCCAGCAAACCATGGTATGCCTTTGTTATACCTGGTATGCCTATATATATATATATATACACTGCTCAAAAAAATTAAGGGAACACTAAAATAACACAGCCTAGATCTGAATGAATGAAATATTCTTATTAAATACTTTGTAATTTACATAGTTGAATGTGCTGACAACAAAATCACACAAAAATTATCAATGGAAATCAAATTTATTAACCCATGGAGATCTGGATTTGGAGTCACACTCAAAATTAAAGTGGAAAAACACACTACAGGCTGATCCAACTTTGATGTTATGTCCTTAAAACAAGTCAAAATGAGGCTCAGTAGTGTGTGTGGCCTCCACGTGCCTGTATGACCTCTCTACAATGCCTGGGCATGTTCCTGATGAGGTGGCGGATGGTCTCCTGAGGGATCTCCTCCCAGACCTGGACTAAAGCAACCGCCAACTCCTGGACAGTCTGTGGTGCAACGTGGCGTTGGTGGATGGAGCGAGACATGATGTCCCAGATGTGCTCAATTGGATTCAGGTCTGGGGAACGGGCGGGCCAGTCCATAGCATCAATGCCTTCGTCTTGCAGGAACTGCTGACACACTCCAGCCACATGAGGTCTAGCATTGTTTTGCATTAGGAGGAACCCAGGGCCAACCGCACCAGCATATGGTCTCACAAGGGGTCTGAGGATCTCATCTCAGTACCTAATGGCAGTCAGGCTACCTCTGGCGAGCACATGGAGGGCTGTGTGGCCCCCCAAAGAAATGCCACCCCACACCATTACTGACCCACTGCCAAACCGGTCATGCTGGAGGATGTTGCAGGCAGAACGTTCTCCTTGGCGTCTCCAGACTCTGTCACATCTGTCACATGTGCTCAGTGAGAACCTGCTTTCATCTGTGAAGAGCACAGGGCGCCAGTGGCGAATTTGCCAATCTTGGTGTTCTCTGGCAAATGCCAAACGTCCTGCACGGTGTTGGGCTGTAAGCACAACCCCCACCTGTGGACGTCGGGCCCTCATACCACCTCATGGAGTCTGTTTCTGATCGTTTGAGTAGACACATGCACATTTGTGGCTTGCTGGAGGTCATTTTGCAGGGCTCTAGCAGTGCTCCTCCTGTTCCTCCTTGCACAAAGGCGGAGGTAGCGGTCCTGCTGCTGGGTTGTTGCCCTCCTACGGCCTCCTCCACGTCTCCTGATGTACTGGCCTGTCTCCTGGTAGCGCCTCCATGCTCTGGACACTACGCTGACAGACACAGCAAACCTTCTTGCCACAGCTCGCATTGATGTGCCATCCTGGATGAGCTGCACTACCTGAGCCACTTGTGTGGGTTGTAGGTCATACAGGCACGTGGAGGCCACACACACTACTGAGCCTCATTTTGACTTGTTTTAAGGACATTACATCAAAGTTGGATCAACCTGTAGTGTGTTTTTCTACTTTAATTTTGAGGTGACTCCAAATCCAGACCTCCATGGGTTAATAAATTTGATTTCCATTGATCATTTTTGTGTGATTTTGTTGTCAGCACATTCAACTATGTAAATAACAAAGTATTTAATAAGAATATTTCATTCATTCAGATCTAGGCTGTGTTATTTTAGGGTTCCCTTTATTTTTTTGAGCAGTGTATATATACATATATATATATATATATATATATATACATATATACACACACACACACACACACACACACACACACACACACACACACAGTATCTACCTATGCATATACATCTGGCAATCAGATTCACTACAGGAAAGTAAGTACTTGCCACACTGTTGACCTCCATGTTCAATCTGTCTCAAAGAGGAAGCAGAGTAATACTACAATGTAGTCAGCGCAACGTTCCAATTGTGTTTGGAGTGGCATAGACACTCTGAGTGGTGTACTTTCTATGTCCCTGAGTGCCTCCGACTACATCGTGTATATATAAAAGATAGATAGATAGATAGATAGATAGATAGATAGATAGATAGATATAACACCTTTAATGTCAGAACACTTCAAGGAAATGGATTTGTACCCCAACTCTCTTATACTGCATGCCTGCACCTAACTTGAGAGCTCTTTATCATTATTAGAAATCACATATTTCTTAGCACTCATACCCAGGACCTCTCACATTGGAAGGCTCCTGTCAGACACATAAACCTTTATTTAGGGTACACTTGTAATGTGTCAGCTCAAAATCATAGCAACTAAGCAGACCTACCTATGCATACCTCCTAACTGTCCCGATTCCAGCAGGACATTCCCGCTATTCGGACACTGTCCCGCTGTCCCACCCATGTGCGTGGGGGGAGGGGGCAGTTGCGGGATCCTTTAATCACCCTCTGCTCTGCTGCAAGCAGTGAGTGATCTCTGAATAGGCATCTATACAGTACATGGATGTGAGTAGGTAGCTGCCCAGCTACTCGGGGAGCATTGGCCATGTCCCCAAAATGATGAAACAATGGGTCCGTGATATGAGGTCACACCCACTCAACAGAGTCCATGCGTTTCTTACCCGAGGCCACAGGTTGCGAATCTCTGATCTGAAGAGTTGGGAAGTATTCCTATGTTGTGTGCACCCACATATCCAATCCCCTGCAGACACACGCCACATAGATCAGCTCAGCTGCAATGCTGATTATTGTTTTACTAAAGTATATTGTGCCTCTTACAATTATAAGTAGCTTGATATAGTTTGGTATAGTTAGAATTTTGCAGTCACCAAGGGGTGACACCAAAGTGGTGACACCAAAGTGCCGGCTCCTCCTCAGTAACTGGAGCCGAATGCTGTACTGTAATATTACGAGCAGCGCCAGGCATCTGTCACAGTGTAGGAGCAGTCACTGCATACTTACTGGTCCCCTGGGGGCAGCCCACAGCTGCAATAACCTGGAGTGCTGAAAATGGGAGTCCGGGCCGTGAGGCCGCGCCACTTGACCACGAGACCATGCCCCTTTTTGTCCTCCTGCACCGGGTGTCATCTGAGGTAGGGACGCCACTGCAGGTGCCCCTTGCCTTGCGGCATTCTGTGCAGTGGCATATGTAGCACCACCCTAGTTACGAGCCTGCTGGAGGAAACAAGGATGCAGCGGTGCTGGAAGGAACCTCTGATACTAGTGTCTGCTAGAAGATTATTTTCCGGCAGCCATCCAGTGGTCATTTCTGAGTGGTCGCATGTCAGGGAAAGCCCAACTCACAAAGTCCCAGATGTTGCAACAACACCAGACAGGGGGTTAAGATAACATAGAATATCCATCCATATATATTTTTTTTTTATGAGTGGTCTTCATCAAATGAACATACTGGCTCAATCAATGACCTGATCATTTTTGTGAGACCTAAGCAAGTCATTAGTCATGATATCTGACCTTGTGTTTCTGCTTATCTCTCATTATCCCCTTCTGTTTCTTCATGTAATCGGCATTATAGTGAGCAAAGGCATATTCCACCATGGCTGCAAATACGAACACGTAGCATATCAGGAAGTAGACATCCAGAGCTTTGATAGCAGATGCCCTGGGTAAAGATGATCGTGCACTGTCCATCAGAGTCGTCATTGTAAGCACAGTGGTTATACCTGTAAAAATAAAAATGACAGTCTATACATTCAATATATCTGCCAGAGCATATTTTTTTTATATATTTGGAAATAATGAATCTATTATGGTATATAGTCATACCGGTTAAAAGTGATATCTATATATCTATATATTTAACAAAGTTAACTATTGTATAGCTTTGGGGTCTATTTACTAGATGGAGATAAAGTGGACAGAGATAAAGCACCAGCCAATCAAATCCTAACTGACATATTTCAAACTCAGCCTCTGAGTTAGGAGATGATTGGCTGGGACCAGAGCCGGCGCTACCCGCTCAGCAGCTCCTGCAAAGCAGGGAGGCGCTGGTCGGAAGAGGCGCTCTCCCCGCTCTGCTGTTGCTGCTGGCTCCTGGCTGCCGCTGCGTCTGTCACACTGTATGACAGACGCAGGCAGCGTGAAGCGTGGCTCCAGCTCGGTCCCTCCGGCACCCTCCCTCCTGTTTCAACCCCCTCCTCCCCACTGCACTTTAGGCAGCGGCGCCGGCCAGAGCCGGATTAAGGGGGGGGGCTCAGGGGGTTAGTACCCCGGGCCCCGCTATCTCAAGGGGCCCCCCGACCGGAGTTGCACAGACACGGTCTCTCCGGTGTTGGAAGCAGCTCTCTCTGCAG